>NC_143194.1:24405151-24708181 GCF_051530095.1 Phoenix dactylifera
TGGGGATCCCGGTTGAGGCGGGGACCTCGGTTGAAACTGTCCCCGCTGCCAAGGCGGGCTCCTCAGCTGGGGGAGGTTCCTCTCTTGGCGGGGGGACCGGCTTCTTTGACGGCCGCGCTCCTCGCGGCGTTTCTTCTGCTTCTTTGAAGCTTGTTCAGTCATACCCCGCCTGGATGCAATAGCCTCTTCGGCCTTAGCATACTTCCGAGCTCGGGCCAGCATCTCGGTGAAGTCGGCAGGGAAGCTCTTCTCGATAGAGAAGATGAATCTGTAGGAGCGAGCCCCAGTTTTTAGTGCCGACATGGCTATTGACTGGTCGAGCTCGCGAACTTTCCATGTGGCGGCGGTAAAACGGTCAAGATATTCCTTGAGAGATTCCCCCTCCTTCTGCTTGATATCTAGGAGGGAGTCTGATGTCCGCCGTTGTCGTCGGCTGGCAGCAAAGTTGGTGGTGAACTGCCTGCCGAGCTGCTCGAAAGAGGATACTGTGCCTGGCTTCAGCCCGGAAAACCAGAGCCGAGCTGTCCCTCGGAGGGTCGCTGGGAAGGCCTTGCAGAGCACGGCCTCCGAAGAACTTTGCAGTGCCATGAGAGCCCGATAGTTCTCCAGGTGGTCGAGGGGGTTGGTGGTTCCGCTATACGGCTCCACTTGAGGCATCTTGAACCTCGAGGGGATCGGCTCGTCCTCAATATGGCGGGAGAAGGGGGACTTAGTGGTGAACTCAAAGTCCCCTTCGTGCCTTGCCCTCCCGCTGCGGAGCGCTTCAATCTGGCGCTCCAGGTTCTCGACTTTCCTGTCGAGCTCCCCAGCCCGGGGAATCGTCACCGTAGTTTGCTCCGGTTCGCGGCGGTCCGGGGCCGACTCAGCTTCGGAGAGCTGGGGTCTTCTGTCTAAAGATCCCCCCGGCAACTCTCTCCGGGGAGACACACACTCTTCGTTGTTGGCCCTGGAAGAGTCGTGAAGGTTCTGGCCTTGGAGAACTGGGCCGTTCGGAGGAAGCACCGACGGGGCCTGGGCCTGTAGGGCGAGCGTAGGTGGGGCTTCCTCGCACCGCAGGCCTTGGACGGCGGCGGCCAAAGCCTGGACCTGTTGTACCAGAGTGTTAAACTGTTCCGGCTGAATTTGGGGGGCCGGATCAGCCGGAGAAGGCGAATTCTGGACAGAGTGTCCAGGACTATGCGGGGGACGTCGGAAAGCATTGGAGGCTCCCTTACTTCTCAACTTCATAACCGCGACTCGGGCCCTTCCTCTAGCGCCAACTGTTGCTGGAAATTGGACCCGGGGGCGGTCGTCGGCTGAGGAGGAGGAGCTTCGGTGGATTCCGGCGGGCGGCGACCTGGCGGCAAGCGGCGTCCTCCGTGGGGTGGGGATCTGCAAGAAGCCGGTGGCCGGGGTTCCCGGCGCCGGCCCTCCGATGCTTAAGTTAGAGGGGGCTTAAATTTGGGAGAGAAGAAGAGGAGAAGAGCAGAAGAGCGTTCTGCTGCCCTTTTTCTGAGTCCAACCCCCTCCTTGAGAAGGAGGGATTCCTCTTTATAGGAGAGTCGGATTACCTGTGATGTGATGGGGTGAGGTCGCCGTACGACTCAGCACGTCACTCAAGTTGGTGCGTAATCAGGTGAATTAATGCTTCGGCGTCGGAAGTGAGGCCGGGATCAGAGAGTTGTCATGGCTGACTGGACACTGCCGAGCCGTCTTGCCGTGGAGGATTGAGGATCCGTAGATAACAGGAGTCATGCGCACTGATTGTTGAGTGAGCCGGAGACACATATTAATTGTTGAGTGAGTCGGGAGTTTGCAGAGATCGTGCGCATTAAATGCTGGGGGCGGTGGCAGGGTATGGCCCCTGACCGGGCTTCAGAAGGGTGTACCCGTGGTAGGTGGGCGGTAAGGGCGGACTTCCGAGATCGGGAGCTCTCCGGGTCGGATGTTCTGAGGTTGGGCGCCGAGCTCGGCCGTCCGAGGTCGGGCACCGAGCTCGGCCGCCCGAGGTCGCCCGTTGTCGGTCCTTCGACGGCAGAGTTCTCATGGGCTGGGGGGGGGGACTGCGCTCCCCCAACACATATTATTCTTCGTCAATCTTTCACATATATTTAATCTTTGAGTAAAATTCCAATAAAAATCGGGTAGTTGCTTTCTTTTATTATGGATTTTTTGCATTCTGAGAGCTAGAAACTATGAACTTTCCATATTATTCTTCATCAAACTTCACATATATTTAATCTTTGCTTTCAATAGATTGCTATACCATATTAATCGATTAATCCCAAAAGGCTTAAGCTGATAGCAAAAGGATCAATAATTTAATTATATCAAGCTTGACATGACCTAATCTTGCATTTGTTGATGACCTAGTTTTTACTGTGAGGGCTCTTGCTCTGGTGGCTTTGTTTCAAGCTTTTGCTTGGGAATACTTCTCAGTGAAGAGAAGAGTAAGCTTTTGACAAATTGCATAGCTTCCTTACGGGTACTTCGGAGTTCTTACTGCTAATTAACCTGTCTTCCTAAGACTGTTTTAAATCCTATCGGTCATAATCTACATAGGTGAAAATATCGGTGCTATTTATTTCTAAGCAACCGGAGTAATCCTATTATCGGGCAAGTGTCTATCTCTAATGTCCATCTCAATGGTATCAATTAATCCAAAACTTGTGCAACAAAAGTTAATGCCATGTTTGTAAATGAGAAGATTATTTAAATGGAATAAAATTTTGGCTCTGGCTGATCGGATAAATGTATCTAGAGCGTCTTAGCCTCTGAGATATGCAGGAAAAGTTTTTTGACATTTTGTTGGAAGAATGCTTTTCCTGTTAGGCCTGTTGCTCTAGCTGGTGGTGGAGGAAAAATTTCAGAAAAAAAAAGGTACCTAGATCAACCATTGACACTCATAATGGTAACTTGCCATGCGAACTGTTCAATCTTTGATCGACCATTTTTAATTATGTAACTTTAAGATGAATACCAATCATGAGAGTGAAAAGAAATCATTTAAGGGGCTAACGTTGTCTTGGATGAGAGAAGCATTAGCGTCCTTATTTTTAGCTATAGAGCTATCCCTAATCCAAGGAGGTCCTTTCCCGGAGCACCGCAATGGTTATGGGCAGGTATTGTGAAATGTTGATGATAGTTATTAACCTCATGATTTCGGTCGAATTGCAGCCTATTTAGCCAGCTGCTTTGCAATTCAACTTGGGAATAAGTTTGGTAACACAAATACTGACTTAGCTTGAAGCGCTAATACAATAGATGCTGGATGAGCAAATTGGAGAGGACTACGAGGAGAAAAGCAGTTGGATTGAAGCTTGAATATTCATAGGTGATTGCCAAAGAGAAATAATATGAAGGTAGTATGAGGGATATAATTATAATATTAAATTTCTATATGGTGTCACACTCAAAAATCCTAAATAAACAGAGCATCCCATGTTTATATGACACTCCCAAAGTTTGATATGGATTTTGCCTATCTTCTTACTACAAATAGAGGTATGCAGAAGGAGAGAACTCAAAGTAACAATATCTTGTCCATTCAGAAATGATAATAATAATTTTCTCCAGATAATTGAAAAGCTCTTGAACTACATATTCACTTCTCCTTTTGTTGGCCAAATGATTCTTTGATCCATTCTTGGATGATTAAATTGATCAAATTAACTTAATGATTTATGAATTTTAATATTACATGAATTTTTGCTGTTCACTATTGCAACCTCTCATTGCATGAATACCAATGATTCTACATTCTACATTTTTATCATTTTCCTAAGTTTTAATTATCTGAATTTCTGGGTGCTACACAAGAACTTCCCAAGTGGTCACACTTTTTTGCTCAAAAAAAAAAACACTGAATTTCGTCCAAACTTTTAACAAACTCAACCTTTTTCTAAATTCAAATCTTCACGTAGCACAATTGTTCTTGGAAGAAATCCACAATTTTGTTTTAGAAAGAAACCATGCTTGCAACAAAGTAAGCTGAACATCTGTCCTCGAAATTAATACAATGATTTTATTTGAGGAAAAAAAGAGAAGGGAAAAAAAAGAAGAATTAAAAGGAGTTGGATTGACCCCCCCCTTAGCAACAGGGCCCAAATTCTCACTGTGCTATACAAAGCGCTAGTACTAGTCCTAACCTTTGAAGCGAAAAATAGCATGCAACATTAGATGACCGTTTGCTCCTCCGCCCCCGCGCTACAGGACAGAGGCATAGAGGTAAAGCCGCGGCTGCTCAAGCTGGAGACCCGCCAACGCCTCCCCACCGCATCTCCTCTCCCACAAGCCGACCGAATTCCCGTCGCTCCCCGGTCGCCGCCTCACCACCGGCAATGGCGGGTCCAAATCCGCCACGTTAACCACCATCGACACGCCGCCGCGATCATCCCTGACCTTCGAGCTCGCCTGCGACCCCACGCTCCTCGCCATGAAGGCCCTCTTGAGCCCGAACAACTTGTTTCGGCTTTTCGAATCCGAAGAACTAGTGCTCAACGACGGCGAGTAGGAGGAGGAGGAGGAGGAGGAGGAGGAGGAGGTGGTGGTGGTGGAGCTAGATGACTTGCTTTTCCTTTTGATCTGGCCCATGCAGCCAATTTTCGGGGACGAGGGGTCGGCGGTCACAAAGTGGTGGCGGCCGCGATGGTGATTTTTCTTCGGAGGAGGACAGGAGGAGGAGGTGGCGGTGCCCGGGGTTATCTTTGTGGTGGTGTCTTTGATTTGAGGAAGTTTCATGCACCCTGACAGATTGAAGGAGCTGACTTGGTGGCCAGCGTTGTAGTGGTGGTGGCGGCGGTGGCGGTGGTGGTGGTGGCGGCGGTCCATTGGGCTGAGGTGAAGTGGCCGGTGTGACTTGTGAGGTGGTGGGGAGGGGTGGGGGAGGAGGTGGGGATATATGGGAGACTTGAGGGGGGGTGTTCGGTCAGTCAATGAAGAATATTTGAAGGTGTGGTCTTAGGTCTACGTTAACGTGCATGGGACGTTCGGACCTATTCATAGAATTTTCTTGGCAGGGGAAAAAAATATCAAGATCCAAGAGGGAGAATTATATCGTAGCCCCGGAGTAGGGTGGACAAATTTCTACCGAGTCTATGGCAAGCCTCATCTCTTGGCCCAAATTGACCATTTTTTGAAGTCCCTTGAGTTAGATTGATTTCTTTGCAGGTCCTTGTAATTGCACCGAGTCTATTAAATTGTCTTTTATTTTTGTTGTTTGGAAAATCTTGTACATGCATTTCATCGCTTCTTAATATCTCCATCCTCAATTCATACTTTTTCGTGCCAATGGTTGGAAGTTGTAGTTTTACTTATTTGGATAATTTCAATTCTTTTAGTATTTCAATTTTACTCAAAACAAATGTGAAAGGCTTTATTTTGCTTGGAATATTTTTCAAGAAGTTAGGTCTCCCCATCAATATGCAACAAAAAAAAGAACTTTTGTTATGCACAGGGCAAAAGAGAGAGCAAGTTTTCTTCTTTTTTTTTGTGACTGTTGTTAGATTTTTCATGGAAGCAAATTTTTCAACTTGATAAAAGAGAGAATGACATGAAAAAAATGAAAATTGTTAGTTCTTGTGAGAGTAGAGGAAAGAGAAGAAACAAAGAGTAAAAAAAATTGCATGGTTATGTACAGACTACAGAAGAACATCTTCCTGCACAAAAAAAAAATTGCTGTTTTTCTAAAGTTTACATTTCAGTCTGTTGGTTATTGTCCTTGCAGCTCGGTTTTTATTTGAGGTTGCATCTCAATACCACTTCTCTTCCTGGGAGTAAAGAAGGTAATATCAAACAATTTTTCAAGCCTCATTAATATGATGAAATGATGAGCTCTAACAATGTAGTAACATAAAAGGCCATCCTGAATGGGCAGGAGTTTGCCATGGGGATCAAACAATAATTCCTACAAGTTAAGGGACAAATAACAAAGATCAGAGAGGGACTCAGCAAGATAATATTTCCTAATTCTCCTAGTGGCAAGAATTAATTTCCATTCGACCAATCAACAGTTCAACACTTTCAAGTCGTCCAAATGCATAGATAGAGATATGAAGTGGATTGGAAGTAACATGGAAAGACTTGGGGGGGCAGAGTTTGGAACCATCGTTCTTGGTCCCCAGACTCTGCGAACTGGAGTAAAACGCGCGTCGAGTAGTCGACATCAAACTGGGGTTTTTGGGGCCCACTCATCTTGAAAAATTGAAGGCTCGCATATTTACTAGAAAAAAAAAAAAAGAAAAGAGGAAGGCTCCCACCTAGGCTTTGCCCTGACCATTTAAGCACTGCTGCCAAGCGTGGAGAGGGTGGGTCAAGATTACAAAATTCAGATCTTCCAGGGTTCATCACCGAACTTTAATTCAGACGCAGCAATGGATGATTTACTTTATATATAAAAAAAATAAAAAAATTATGCTATTTTAGTATGAATACATCTATAAAATTAAAAAAATAAAATATTATAAAATGGAGAACAAATAAATATAGAATCAATTCATGAAATATCACCGAAATGCTCGGCCATGTAGAAAGCTATCCGATCCATAGCACCATTCGCCTCTCGATGGCTATGAATTTATTATCTAGTATCGAGTATTAGGCTAGTTTTGCTGAGAGATTTCAGAGATACGGTAAGATTCTTTTTTGAACATGATCAAAATTAGGTGTTTTTATTCTTTGCAACCTACTTTAATATTTTTATAAAAAATACATGTCGGAAAAAAAAGAAAGATGAGAATTTTTTTATCTCAAAAAAAAAAAACAAACCGAAATGCTACAAGTAGAGGATAGGGGGCAGAATTGGAACTCCATCCTCATCTTAAAAATTTAATATATATATATATATATATATATATATATATATATATATATATATATATATATATATATATATATTAAAAAAAACTCTAGGGCATGTCAAGTTGGCTCTCTCTCTGAAAAGGAGATCAGCTAGTCTACCATCCATAGCTATATGACACTGCATCACTTTTTTCCCATCTAAGTGTTTTCTGTTTTTCAAGAGAGAAAAAAAGGTGTACCATTCATTTGGAGAAGCACAGCACTGATGTCTAGTTTAGTATCAATAATTAAAAGTAGATAAGATGCACATTGATATTAATTGGATAGCACTTGTAACCAGTGCAAAGATATTGATCTCCCTTGCTAGCAAAATTGCATCCCTACTCTTTGCATGTAGGACCCCACATGAAGATATAGGAGAAAATTAAGGTGCTTAAATAAGCAGGGATAATAAATTTATCGGACATGACGACATCTAATTAGCATTCATTTTATTTATTATTATAATACATAAATTTTGTCTTATCTTTTATTTTTACTATTATAGTTATAGTTTTTAAAACTATTGTAAGAAAATAAATTTTGAATTCTTGAAAACATGGTATCATCCATTGTTATATGTGTGTAAATATGCAGAAGTTGCGAGCTGTTATGATGATCTTAATTAAACCATGTCTAATGCATGCCTTTTCCTTTCTTTGGCATGTTTTTTCTAGCATCTTGATGTATAATTTTTCCAATGATCATGATCAAACTCAACTTTCTAAAATAAAAGTGTACTTCATGATGATGGTTGCAATTATTTAATTTCGCTGAGCTCGATGGCATGGGCTTATAAAATTGTGGTGCAAGTTTGTAGGATTTAGGATGGTCGAAAGTGAGTATGATTGGATCAATCGAGTTAGGTGCACAAGATGTGCACCATATAAGCCATCTAATAAGATTTGCATCATAATTATTGAATTTTAAAATTATGAATTGTATATGTATTCTACCAATCAAAGACTGTGATCCAATGGATGATCCAATAGTCGATGGGTGCGAAGGAACGTGTATCCTTCTTTCGTGCGAAAGATACAACCTCAAACCAAAGACCGTTGAATGCCAAGAGAGAGTGCAGACACAGCCCCATGGAATGTTTCAAACCTAGTTTAGCTGCAAACAATTTTAATTCTTGAATCAAAAAATATAAGCTTAATGGATTTAAACCCCATTTTAGAGACTTCTCTTTCTTCAAAGACTAACAAATCGTATCATCAGTGTCTAAAATGATTGCCACAACCTTCAATTCCTTAGTGCATTTCTATTTCTTTGTTAGACTAGACCTACATAGTCTTGACGTGCTACATCTGAAGTTGTAATTTTTAAGTACTGGGAGACTTGACCCAGTCCCCACCTTGTGCTTACAAGTCCAGTCTATATGCCAGATTTTTATCCTTGGGCAGTCAGGTCTTGGTCAAGATAACAGCACAGGACTGACATAGATCTGACCCAAAATCACATGCCACGGAGGCCATGGGAGGTGGTGTTTTTTTTTCAAAAAAAATGCAGGCATGTTATATTTGACATAGTCTCGGCAAGCCCAGTGCCGGAACTGGTTAAAACCTAACAGAGAACTACTGCTCGGGTCACCCCAACTGCAGGGATTTGTTCGGATTAGTTCGAATATCTTACATGAGAAACTTTTACATGATATATATATGTGTGTGTATATATATATATATATATATATATATATATATATATATATATATATATATATATATATATATATATATATATATATATATATATATATATATATATATATATATATATATATATATATATATATATATATATATATATATATATATATATATATATATATATATATATATATATATGAGGTTACTTGTAACCAATTCTGTCATTGCAACAGTTAAACTTGATATCTTGAATGCATGAAATACACTTAAACTAGTCCCGGCAGGACAGCCGCCGAGACTATATATGAAAAGAATCAAAGAAAAAAAAAAGAAAAAGGAGAGAACTAGTTTTGTTAGGTTCTATGGCAAGATTAGTTAGAACTCGAAAAAGATTGCATAATAATTTGAATTAGTCCTGCCAACTGCCAGGACTAGTTCAAAGTTTATAACCTATGTCACTCCCGAGCGGTCAGGAGTAAGCTCGAATTAGATAGAGATTGCACGGCGTAAAAATTGAACTAGTCCCGTTCGGGCAAGTGCCGGGACTAGTTGAAAGTTACACCGGCGACGTCAGGCCAATTGCCGGGTACAGCTCAAACTATATACAATACTAGAACTAGAGCCTGCACATCATCGGTAGAAAACACCTGAGCTAGATCCATTGGGTCGACTGCCGAGAGCCCGAGACTACCTTTTGAAGAGTTTTACATTTGAAACTCTGGCACAACTGAACAGTAACCGGCACGGTGAAATGCTGGTTACTGTACAGAGAAAACAGAGAGGAAAATAAAAATAAAATGAGGAAGAAGAATGAATTGATTTTCCACACAGACTATTGAGTTGTGATACAGTATTTATAGAGGAGAAATGAAGGTTCCAGAATTAGGTAAATGAGCTGGTAGATCTCAGCTGTATTTGTTACAAGGAACTAATTAAAACTAATTCTGTTTAAATAGTTCAGAATAGTTCTGGGAGATAGTTTGAGAGAAGAATGATGTGGCATTCTAACACCCCCCTTCAAGCTGAAGGAGGCATTCGAATCTTCAGCTTGGAACAGAGATGATGATGTCGAGAAATGGAGACTGGTTTGGTGAACAGATCGGCTGGTTGATCCTCAGTGGCTATATGAGCCAAACAAATTTCGCCGGAGTGAACCTTTTCCCGAACGAAGTGGCAATCCACTTCGATGTACTTCGTCCGGGCATGAAAGACTGGATTGTTGGCCAGAGTAATGGCAGAGATATTGTCACAATGTAAAACTGTGGGTGCAGAGGATAAAATCCGAAACTCGGAGAGAAGACGTCGAAGCCAGATGAGTTCAGATGCGGTGACTGCCAGGGCTCGGTATTCAGCTTCTGTTGAAGATCTTGCTACGGTTGGTTGCTTTTTATCATGCCAAGAAACCAGATTGGGCCCAAGAAAAATGTAAAAACCTGAGGTAGATCTTCGATCGGTGGAATCACCTGCCCAATCGGAGTCTGAATAGGCAACCAACTGAAAAGACCCAGGCTGAAATTGAAGAGATGAAGATAGTGTGCCTTTTACATATCTAAGAACCCGTTTGATCAACTAGTAATGATAGTCAAGCGGGGAATGCATAAACTGACAAAGAAAATTTACTACAAATGAGATATCAGGACGAGTAACAGTGAGGTATTGAAGAAAACCAACTAAGCTTCGGTACAGCTCCGATTTGGAAAATAGACCAGATAAATTCGTTGGGACCTCACGTTTGGTGGGTAATGGAGAGGAAACCGGTTTGCAATCCTGTAGTCCAGCTTTCTGAAGAAGTTTTAGAGCATAGTGTTGTTGACTGAGGGAAACACCATTGGCAGAGAAAGTAGCCTGAAGACCAAGGAAGTGGGAGATATTACCCAGATCTTTCATATGAAAATGAGAGAAAAGAAGAGACATAGCTGTAGGATTGTTCCCGGTGAGTAGGATATCATCCACATAAACGAGAATGTAAAGAACATCCCCAGCTTTCTGAAAAATAAACAAAGATGGATCTGCTTCACTTGACTTGAAACCATGATCCAATAAAAAACCTAAGAAGGTTGCAAACCACTGTCTGGGGGCATGTTTCAACCCATAGATGGCCTTTTTGAGATGACAAACATGATCATGATAGGAAGGATTGACAAAGCCTCTTGGTTGTTCCATGAACACAGATTCATCCAAACTACCATGAAGAAATGCATTGGACACATCAAGCTGACGAATACTCCATTTGGATGTAAGAGCAAGAGCAAGAGCAAGAAGAACTCGAATAGTGGGAAATTTAGCAACAAGGCTGAATGTTTTAGTATAATCAATGCCATATTCTTGCTTGAATCCCTGTGCAACAAGCCTGGCCTTGTACCGAGCAAGTGAGCCATCAGAGTGATGTTTAAGTCGGTATATCCATCTGCATCCAAGAACATGCTGAGAAGAAGGACGAGGAACCAATTCCCAGGTGTTTTGAATCATCAGAGCATCAAATTCTTGAGACATAGCCCGTCTCCAATTGGGATCTTTCGCTGCCGAGGTGTAGCAGGAAGGCTCGGCATGATCCTCAGTAGTTTAGTGCAGAGAAAATATGCGCTTAGGCCGTAGAGAGCCACTTTGTAACCTGGTAATCATATGGTGACGAGGAACAGGCACAGTAGACAGGACAGGTGAAGAAATAGAGGATGGGAGTGATGGTGGAGAAGTGGAAGTAGCTGTAGCAGAGGAATGAGTGGGTGCAAGAGAACCTGTATCGGAAAATGGAGATAACAAGGAATTAGAGGATGAAGATCGGAGCATAGATGGTGATACTAAACAAGGAAAAGATAGTAAAGGTGGATGAGACGAGATAGTAGCATTGGAAGAGGAAAATGGAAAATTGTTTTCATCAAACTCGACATGTCGAGAGATAAAAACCTTGTCAGTGGAGGGATTAAGACATCTATATGCCTTATGCTGAGAAGAATAACCAAGGAACACACATGGAGTGGACCGAGGTGAAAGTTTTGAAGAAACAGAAGGTTTGAGCCATGGATAACAACGACAACCAAAAGTTCTCAAGAACTTGTAGTCAGGTGGCCTGTGATACAGCAGTTCAAAAGGAGATTTGTGGTAGAGTAAAGGTGTAGGCAGACGATTAATGAGATAGGTTGCAGTGAGTAAAGCTTCAACCCAAAATTGAGAGGGAAGAGAGGAATGCAGCAGCAGGCTCCGGACTACTTCAAGCAAGTGCCGGTGTTTGCGTTCAGCAACACCATTCTGCTCAGGCGTGTAAGGAGCAGACATTTGATGAACGATGCCAGATTGAGCAAAGAGAGAATTGAAACGTCCATTGTGAAATTCACCTCCACCATCAGAGCGAAAAATTTTAATGGAGGAGGAGAATTGATTTTCAACGAGCGTTTTGAATTTTTCAAACGTGGGAAATACATCAGATTTGCTGGCCAGTGGATAGACCCAAGAAAAACGAGTGAAATCATCAAGAAACAACACATAAAATTTGAATCCCTTTACAGAAAAAGAGGGAGATGGTCCCCATACATCAGAATGAATTATTTCTAAAGGTTGAGAAGAAGAAATGGAAGACAGTTTGAAAGAGCGCCTGTGACTCTTTGCCATACAGCAGGATGAACATGAAGAAAGACTTGTAACAGAGGGAAGACGAAGCTGCTTGGATACTTCAGATTGAACAGAGATCAAAGGATGCCCAAGTTGATGATGCCAAAGAGATGCAGAGGAGGACATGGAAGCAGTAAGTGACTGAGACGATGATGAGGATGAAGAACGTTGAACAGTCTGAAGAGGAACTATGTAAAGCCCCTCAGTGCAAGGACTCTGAAGAAGGATTTTGTTGGGAACTTTGTCCTTGACAGTGCAACCAGTAGAGTCAAAGATTAGAATGCAGTTGTTATCAGTGGCAAATTTATGAATAGACAGGAGGTTATGAGAAATATGTGGGGCATGCAAAAGTTGTGAAAGACGAAATGAATGAAATGGAGTGTGAATAACGCCTGTACCTGACTGGCTGATCGAAGTAGAGGAACCATCACCAAGCATAATTTTCTCTGAACCACGATATGACACCGGATTTTGTAGTAAAGAAGAATCCGATGTCATATGGGCAGATGCACCGCTATCCAAAATCCAATCACCTGAAGTAGAATCAGAGGAGGAATGTGCAATAAGAGCCTGAGGACAAGTAGCAGTTGGCACATGGTAGTTGGGATCCATTCGGAACCAACAATATGATGCTGTGTGTCCCCTTTTGTAGCAAATTTGACACTCAACAATGGATCTATGATCCCTGCTCTGTGTAGAAGAATTCCAACTCCCGAATCGAGAGCGACCTCTGCCCCTGCTAGTATAGGCAAAACGTCCTCAGCTTCATCCTCTAGTGGCCAGCAGAGCAAAAGCTGAATCTCCTACAGTGGCCTGCTTGTCTTTAGCAGCTAGAATAAATTCTTCACTGCATAATAGAGCATAGAGCTCATCAAGAGTAATGGAGGATGATCGTGTCCGAATGATGTAGCAAAGGAGTCATACGTAGGTGGAAGTCTATTGAGAATATAAAGAATTACATCTTCAACATCCGGACTCAAACCAGCTGCAGTCAGAGCATCTACCTTCTCATGAACCCCATGAAGATATTGATGCATGGAAAGTTCATTCTTCCTGATATTATGAAGTTCATTTTTAAGCTGAATTATATGGGATCTGGTGGTAGAATTCAGACGAACTTCCAAAGTAGACCAGATTTGGTCACAGTGATCAAGATTAATCACAAATGGTAAAACAGTGGAAGAGATGGTGGAGTTTAATGCAGTAGCTAGAAACTGGTCAGTGAAGGACCAAGTTTCAAACGCAATAGGGTTGGATAGAGAAGAAGGTTTAGTGGTTCCATCAAGGAAACCGAAGAAGCCACTAGCCTTAAAAATCCTAGTAATCTGGGATTTCCAAGTTAGATAGTTATCAGATGTGAGATGATTAGGTACTAAGGACTGTATTCTGGTGACCAGAAATTTGAGATTGGGAGATATAGCCAAGGTAGAAGAGCTCCTGGCAGCTTCGTCGGACCTATTGACGGAACCAGGAGATGCCATCGATCGATTGCTGAGGGAAGGCAGAACTACTTCAAGATTGAAGCAGTCAGACATATAATCCGTGCATGAGATGAAGCACTGGATCCCTGCTCTGATACCATGAAGAGTTTTACATTTGAAACTCTGGCACAACTGAACAGTAACCGGCACGGTGAAATGCTGGTTACTGTACAGAGAAAACAAAGAGGAAAATAAAAGTGAAATGAGGAAGAAGAATGTATTGATTTTCCACACAGACTATTGAGTTGTGATACAGTATTATAGAGGAAAAATGAAGGTTCCAGAATTAGTTAAATGAGCTGGTTACAAGGAACTAATTAAAACTAATTCTGTTTAAACAGTTCGGAATAGTTATGGGAGATAGTTTGAGAGAAGAATGATGTGGCATTCTAACATCTTTAACTTACGGAGAATTAGGCCAATCAAGCCCAGCGCCAGGTCTGGTTGAAAGAGATCGCACTAAACTCGATAGAGATCACACTAGATCCTCAATTCTATCGAGTACTTATGAAAATTAATGAATTCTCTCGGAAGGAGGGAAAGGTATTAGCCAATCTGGATAGTAATGGATTGGATGTGAATGTGATAGCAAGCTCGTTGTTTTAGTGGATGGATGCTTGCCTAAGACAGCATAGATAGATATTTAACCATTTGATTAGAGATTTTTCTTTGTTAATGTTAAGGTTGGCAAGCAAAATCCCGAGTATTAATCAGAGAAGGCGTACCTGGAGACATGTCCTGGAAAGAGGATGAAGAAAGAATGCATCATCCAGATCAAGCAGTATTAGAATAGCAGCAAAGTGAAATGCTGCACTGATGAATCAATTTCAATATGTTAAATGCTCTCAAGAGCTTGTACCGACTAAAAAAAAAAATGCTCTCAATAGCATTCAAGTTGACCTGTGAAAGGTGGACCAAGAGTGGGGAAATTGATAGACCGGCAGAATTTGGTTTACTTGTGTTTCCCACAGACAGGTATAATATACCTTTTTTTTTTCATAAAACGCAGCCATGTTCCACTCCCTTCTCCCTCTGAACCACAATCTTCTAAATCAAACACCAGCTTTATGCTTCCTGACATACAACTGTGTTCTACTTGCATTGAGCGTAGAGAATAATTTCCATGGCATCTACTATACATAAGGCAGAAAAAACTGTTCCACATGTTGCGAAAGTAAGGTAATGGATTTCATCATCCTTTTCTGCACCTGAAAGGGCAAGATCATTCTTGTACTCAGTGCCATCCATTCCTGAAATCAAATTCTCACTTGAACTATCATTTTTTCTACAAATCACATCATCCTTCTCATTGTTCATCTCTGTTTCTGCTACATCTTCAAGCTCCTGGGTGGCTGCAGTTTCTGCTGGTGTCTGCTCACTGGACACAGGAAGAGATTCACTACTGATGTCCATTCCTTTGGAAAGAGATACATACCTAAGAACAAGCTGTTTGTAGCAATTCAGAAGGTTTTCTACATCAGCAACTGTCAAAATCTCCAGCGCAAGCAAACAAGAGTGGTTACTCCTCGAAGTATCTACTCAAGTTATCATCCTTCAGAAGATCAGTGGCTCCCCTTTCTTTACAAATCTGAGGTGGATGGCCCAGGTGCAATTGATCTGTCCTTCACATTTGGATCTCTACTTACCACAAATGATTGGTCTGGAACTTGGTGATTGCTCGCAGACAAATGAAGAGCGCCCAGCAGAGACATTGTCTTTATATTTGATATTAATTTTACTACGCAAGAAGCGTAAAGCTAACCAATCAAAGAAAGCAGCAGATCAGCTGATTTGAAGAGTAGATCAGATTGCAGGTGAGAAATAAATGAGAAAGACACTACAGTGAATGGTTAACAATGCCAAAAAGCAAAAAGAAGAGAAATATGGTAGGGAGGAAGAAGAAGAGAGAGAAAGAAGATTAAACAGAAAATAAAGGATTGCTCAGTCTAGTTGAACACCCACTTCCCTTCAATTAGAAAACTAGAAATCAGCAACTAATCATTAACTCCTAAAACGCTTATCTTTTTGAACTTTGGTGGTTATTAGCCACATATATGAATTCATGCTCTTTTATGGATACATATTAAATAATTAAATAAGCTATTTAATTATTAATAAAAGCAACACATATCAATTCAACCAATAAAACTGCAATCTCTAACAACCCTCTCAAGCAAGAGGTAGATACCAAACCGTCCGAGCATAGAATAACAATATAAACATGCCATTCAATTGATTCTTTGACCAGAATTGTGATGTGACCACTTCTTTATTCTCAGCTAAGTCTGATATAAAGTGTCAGTCCATGCAAATATGTTTCTTATGTTCAAGAAATGCTTGGCCGTTTCTTTAATCCCCTGGTGACTAATTGCCATGGTAAATGACCCTTAAACAAAGCTTCAATTTTACAAGAATGAACAACCATAAGAATTCATGAATTATGTAATGTCATGGTCTATCTTTGCGCCGAATCTTGCACCTACACTTCATTTCGTGCTCTTTAAGGTTAATAGGTTACCTCCAGCAAAAGTACAAAATCAGTAGTCGATCTTAGAGATACAATAAGCAGTAGCTGATCTTAGAGGTACAGTACTAGAGTTGACCTTAGACCATTAATGGCCTCCACAATAGACATTAGAAAACACTTAGACATGACATGGCCATTCTCTTATATAAGATATCTTGTTCATGACCACCTTTTGAGCATCTAAGATTTTCTATCCATGCATCCATGTGAGATTTTTTTACAAAACTTGCATAAACTGGTCGACAACATTCACCAACAATGAATAATCATCATTTAAACAAACGAGTTACCAATCTTATGCATCTCTTAGGATCTTCAAACAGTTCTCCTTGATCAGCGAGAGGCTAAGCATCCAAATCCTTCCATATTTTATAAAAATGGACCCACATATATTAGATTTACTTAAAAGATCTGTCACGTACTTCCTCTGGCACAAATAAATCATTTCCTTAAGTCTTGCCACTTGCCACTTACATGACCATATTTCATAATCTCAAGATCTTTACGCTAAATCACCATTTCATGACCTAGGACTTGTGGCTGGCATTTGGAAAAGAACAAAGATTGAATAAAATCTAGCAATATACATATTCATTTTGGTTTGAATCGACCCACCTATTCTCAAAATCAAGCACAAAGGGGACCGGCACCAGTTTACCCTAGTGATGGGCTTCAAAGCATCAGAACCATCTTGGCATGCTCATATGTTGTGTTTGACAAAAAGACATTACATCTAAAATTAAGGATCCATTCACCCACATGAGACAATAATATATCTAGGCATTGTTTGATGAGTGCTTTCTGATACATCATGAGTAAGGAAATGTCATGCACTTTCACACTAGTTGCAGTTTTCACGGAAGAATAAAAGATAAAGTACACATTTCTGAATATTGTGTGTGCAAAAGTATATATAGAGTTATAGACCTAGCGATACTGCTAGATAGTAGGTAGGGTTTTTTTTTAAGATTTGGTTCAAAATTTGTTTGGAGAAGCTAATAAATTTTAAATTCTTAGTTATGTGCTATTATGATGGAATCTGGAAAGAGAGGGATATGAATGTTTATACTTTATACTTCATAATGACAGCATGGAAAATGTATGAGACCTCAAGACTTCTTAAGTAGAAGTTAGATCATCTCCCGTGGATGTTCCTTGTTTGACCCTAAATTGGTGCGGGCTTTGGCATATTTCATCATTATGTTTTCCATTCTCAGCAATAAGTAATATACTTCCAAAAGTTCATCAAGAAAATACAGCTGATCTGATATCCACATATGAGCAAGATAATTATGAGAAAGCTTACCTCACCAGCACTCTCCAGCTCTTCTTCTGAACTACCAGCCCAAAGCGTACGGGCCCAAATAGCCCCTTCCATGCTGGCAGAAACTCTTGCACAGCAGCACTATCCTTTTCTGGATCAGGAGCTTTATTTGAAAAGGAGACAATGAAACTGCCAAGTGTAATATTTTCAAATTTATCTATGTTTTCCATTTAATTGCAAGTTTAGTTATTGGTAGTGAAATATAAAAGTAAACTCTATCATCATAAAATATCAGAAAGAAAGCTTCAGTCTTGAGAAACAGAATCACCAGCATGTGGTTTGAAATGGTCCAAATTAACAAGAAGATAACTTTTGAATTAACACCCTTTGTGCTGCGCAAACTAGTGATCAATTCGGTGTCCAGTGGAACATGAATGTCGTTAACCAGGGCCTCACAAGCTTTGATTCAAAATAATTTCTTAAAAATAGATCAAGTAGCCAAGTAACCACCTAAGTTCTGTCCAACAATTTTGAAACAGGAAAAAGAGAAGGTATGGAAAGGTATCTACAAGTTCCCTGAGTCACATTACTCACTTTAGGTTGATCCAGTTTAGAACATGCATGGATTGTCTTCTAAAGTAGAACCACCACACAAATCAGTGTTTAGACTTCGACGACAGCTTAGTTAAAATATGTGAAAAACATTTACTACATTAACACTTCATAAAGAAACAACGAGGAAACAAAAAGGCAAGCCTGGACCAACAATGAGGTGAAACATGATGATTTCTTAGTGAGTTGCAGATGAAGGAAAACGTTATTTTTGTGTCATCCTCGAATGTTCTATTAACTAAATTTTCTGGACAGTAGATAAGATAATGAGGGACATAAGTCATCTTGAATAAGAAAATTGGAGTCAAATCTCTTCAACTTGTCTCCTAAGAGGACACGTAGCCATGATGGAATAACTACGCTCTTTTTCCGAAAAATTAACAGTCGACGGTGGGAAATAATTTTAGAATGAAGTTATCAGTTCCTCCTAAACTAGATTCAAACGTGTCGCATAAAAAGAAAGGACCCGATGAATCACCGAGAGTATCATTTTATAATAATCCCATCTCTAGCAGGCTACTCGATCGGTGAGATGAACGTTAATGAGAATTATCGTTATAGTTCTTGGGACAGGCAGAATCTTGACTCCAATAAGAAGCCCATGGCACACCAAAACAAATCATTCCAACAAAAAATGGGTTCAATCTATATTCAAGATGCCATTCAAAATACAAAATAAAAAAGAGAGGTCATGAGAAGGGTTCCAAGAAATTAGAGGATTTGAGAAGGGGCAGACGGCAGACCTCTTGCTGGATTTGACGAAATCAATGGCGGAGGGTTGGCGCATGCGCTCCAAGAAGTCGTTCCAGGTGTGAGAGACGGTGGAGGAGCCGAACGCGCCGTCGCCGCCGTCGCCGCTGCCGTCCATCGGTTAACGAAAGCCTCCGCCTTGGCCCTTCCAATCGACCGATCGAGCAGGCCAAGGAGCGGCCCCGAAGAGGGGGGGAGAGAAAGAAGGGGATCCGATCGATCACCCACTTCCGCTGGAGAGACTCAGGAAGAAACAAAGAAAGAACGGAATCTGAAGCTCGAAGTCTCCGACGGCGATGCCGAGGTACGACTCATGAGCCATCGCCGGGCTGACCCGCTCCCCGTTTTTATTTTTTATTTTTTTAAATCATTTCCTTAAAAAAATAAAAAAAAAATAAGAACCCTCTTGAACTGAACGATGACTTGGAAGTTGGAACCAAGCCGGCTGGCCCGATGGTTCACATATGGGCTTTGTTAGAGATGGGCCAAGAATAAGGAGACATTTGGGCCTACAATTAGGCCCATATTTTTTAATGGTAAGCCTTGACCCAATCTTGACTTAAACCGGCAATTACGCTATGCAAGTTGCTGATTGGGCTGCGAGTTTTCCGGATGTCGGTCCAAGTCTCCAAGACAACCCAGTATCGCCGATGCATTTGGCCAAAATATCTTTTTTTTTTTTTTGCTGATTTTATTTAATTCGAGATGAACTTATTAGATGAGTGATCCAATAATTGGATATCCAGAATCTAAGCTGCTTAAGGGCTCGTTTGGTTCGCGGGAAGCATTTTCCTTCCTAGGAATATGATTCCTGAAAAACAAATTCCTAGAAAGAGGATGTCTAAGAAAGTATTTTTGGCATGTTTGGTTGACCATGAGAAAGTGACAAATTTCCAAGGTGCTTATGTTTGGTTGGCCATCCACTTTCCTAGGAAAGTTATATATAATTCCTATTATGCCCTTAATAAAAATTAGGTTTTTAATACCTCTTTAATGCTTCTTTAATGCTGAAGGGACTTTTTGGGAAAAAGTAAAAATGGAGTGATTTCCGCCTTTACTTTCCCATGTTTCTTATGGGAAAGACTTTCCCATGAAATGTGGGAATCACATTCCCATGGGAATACAACTTTCCCTTCTCTCTCTTTTGAAAACTCCAACCAAACAAGAGCCATCTCATTACTTTCCCGTTGACCACACTTTCCCCCTTTCTTTTCCCGCGAACCAAACGAGCCCTAAATCTCATCTACTGCACTTTGATTTGATTTAGATTCAACGTTGAGTAATGCTACTAAGCACCTGCTTGTGAAAGCTAGTCTGATCATCCAAGGTGCGGAGACTGCATTGGTCAGAGTCTTGCTTATGCTCGGCCAATCATCGATTTTCACATCCATTTGCAAAGTGAGCGATGATCAAAAAATACGAATGATTTGCCGGAGAATTAATTTGGCAAGTAGTTGATTTCGCAGAGAACTAGTCAATGTCCATAATATTTTCCAATTTATCCATGACAATATATGTAAGGAAAATTCATGCATCATATTTCAGTGAATGATTTACATTTTTTACTTGTTTTTTTTTTTTCTGAATATTGTGGTTCATTCAAAACTTTGTCCATTTTTATGCTTTTATAATTGTATTAAAATTTCAAAATATAATAAGCTAAAGAGGCCAAGGGCCCCTTGCTTCAGCTAAAAAATCCCACTCTCTATATATATATCAGCTCTAAGTATCTGATAAGATAATCAGAAAGCAGAAAAATTCTCCATTCATAAACATTGTTGTTCCATATGGCAAGCAAATCCAGCTCATATGTCTACAACATGACTCCCTTCATAAAAGATATATATAGTTGTCTAATCCAATCATTTCTTAAGTAAATTTGAATGTTTCAAATACAATGATGGCACAAGGTAGTGTTTTTAACTAGTTAATATATATATAATACATTTGTTTGGTCCAAGTAGGAGAGAATAGGTGTGCTTTGATTGATTAATTGATAATTCGATATGAAACTTTGTCCATGGCACGTTTATATTTTTAATTGTTAAGCATTGGCCAATAGATGCATCCCGATTTGCTTGTGGCGATTCTCCTTTCTGAATATTTCTAAAATGTAGAAAGATACAAAGATATATCTATCGAATAAGAGATATATTTGTAAAGATGAGCTCTACTACTAATATGGGTTAACAATGCATGTCTTGTATAATAGAGCAACATTGATATATGTGCAAGTAAAAATCAGCAACACAAAATAACAACAGAGTGATACTAATATCCATGTAAGTAAAAAATTACCATATAAATCCTACCTAGCATATATTGTGTGTTCCATACAACTACTTGCCAAAATTTTACAAATAATTTTCGCCTCCTATAAGCATATTTTAACGTACCTTTACATAGCACGACGGTCTGCAAAATGCATGGTACATAGCAATAAAAATATCTATCAACTTTAACAAACGTTGCATCAGTAGTTCTTGTTAAAGAAATATAATAACATGAAAGAGCAATATAACTATCGCACATCTTATCACCTACCAAAGTTTTAATCAATATCACACATTCAACAAAATGCTATGCATGTGCCATGAACTGTGTACTTCTTTGAATTATGGGTGAACCCTATTTCAACTTGAAGCAGAGCTTGCCATATATATGTGGATGGAATGTATGTCTGATGCCACGTGTGAATGACCTAGCGCTTCTATTAATTCAAAATCTAGAATGATGTGGGTTTTTTTATAAAATCCCACTAGCATATTAATAACACTAATCCACATACTCGGAAGGTGAGATGTATATTCCCGACATCTTCATATTAATTCCTATGCGCAAGCATATCTATAAAATGAAACATTTTGTATAGCTTATTGACTTCTTCGAGCTTGGCCGGCGGTCATGGCGAAGCAAACGCGTAGTCAATTTTCCAAACTGCCACCGCAAATTGAATTCAAAATACCCCACCTTGGAAGCCACCCACAAGTTAACGAGGCCTGAGACCACGCCACTCTGTCCGAAAGCCTAAAAACTGTCGCTACGCTACCCCTTGAAAACCACCCAGAGATTACAAACCACAAGGGACGTCGGTTTGTGAGAAGTCTCCACCTCTATTACGACGGTTGGGAAAGTTCTGGGGACGTTTTTGGAGACACATATGTTGTCTGGATCAATTAGACCGACAAAGAGGGGAAGAGAGAGAGAGATATTCTTCTTCAAAACAACGGCAGATGCTCCACCCCGAGCGAGGTAGCGGCAGGCGGAGAGTCCATAGCAAGGCCCAGCTCCGTCTCCATCAGCCGCGTCTCCGCCGGGGGAAGGAGAGGCAATAAAGAAAGGGCTTTGCTTCGCATCGGCGTTGCCCTTTCGCTATTTTTAAATCCTCGGCGTTACGTTGCTGCAGCATTTGCTGTGTCCTCCATCTCCATTGCTGGCGTTTTGGCTTCTTATTTCCTCTTTCCTCTGCTCTTTGCTCCCCGTCTCTGTGGATCTGAGACCGGACGCAAGAGAGGTGAAGCGGGGAGGGGAAGAGAGGGGGAGGGAAAGAAGAGAAGTAGAGATCGGGAGAAGCCGATGAAGGCCCGAAGCGGCGGCGGCGGCGGTGGCGAGAGGAGAGTCTCGGCGAGATGGATTCTGATCGCCTGCGTCGCCGGATTTGGCCTTGGAGTGCTGTTCTCGGACAGGTGGCTTGTTTCTCTTTTTCAGACTGGTCCCGTTCTCAACTCTAATCTCGTTTCCCAGTTACATATTGAAGGGAATCAGGATCTTGATTCGTGAAAAGATATCTTTTTTTTATTTTCTCGTGTTCTGCTAGAAAGATTCGTTTTTTCACTGATTCCTTGAAGTAATTTTACTGGATTTGGCTTTGTTCGTTCAATTGGTCTATTTTTTCATTCTGTTCTTGGCTTTCTTTATTAGGTGTTCCTTCTTAATCCGATCGATTCATTTTTCTTCTCAAAAAAAATGTTTTCTTTTTTCTTTTTTTATGGTTGATGGGTCTAATTGTTGGTGGTTTGATGTGGAAGGTTCTGGACTGCTCCAGACTCGAATAGCCAGATCATCTCGAGGCAGCGGCAGGAGCAAGAGCTTCAGGTCATATCAGGTGACTGCACCACCAAAAAGGTCAGCTTTGATTCGCACAGCCAAGAAAATATTGTGACAGATTTAGTTCTTCCTAAGTTTAATTTCTCTTTAATTATAAATCAGAAGCCTGGCCGAGATAAGGATATAATGGGAGAGGTGACCAAGACGCATGAAGCTATACAGTGCGTATAAGAATCCTGAACAATGTCCCTTTGGTGTCATTCAAAGTCACGTAGTTCTCAAGAACTGAATTCGGTTAGCTCATGATTGTTGTTCAGGTCTCTGGATAAGACAATAGCAACACTTCAGATGGAGCTGGCAGCCACTCGGAGCTCTCAAGAGTTGATAAGACTGGATGGTTCCCCGTCGACCCCTGCATCTGGTCAGCAGAAGAAGAAGGCCTTCGTTGTGATTGGGATCAATACTGCATTTAGCAGCAGGAAGAGGCGGGACTCGGTCAGAGAAACCTGGATGCCTCAAGGTGTTTTCCCCTAATAATCCTTTCCAATGATCACATCCTTTTCAAGTTGGATTTGTGCTTATTTTGTCATCTTGCTCATGTGCTCCCCATGAATTTTTTCCTGGATCCATTAACATTCAAAATTTTAAATCTAAATAGATATCAGTTCATGGAGAATTATGCTCACATTTTGGACTTCATGGTCTTGGGGCGGGGCGGGGGTGAAGAAATGGATGTTATTGATATGATTGTTTTAGTGCTGAATGTGATTCTCATGCTGGCAACTGCTTGAATAGGCTGTGATTAGTATTTGGCTGTTGCCAGTAATAGATAACACTAAATGTTTGGTCATCATGCTTATAATGTGGTCCAGAAATTCTTGAAAATGTTGTGAAATCTTTTTCGTTAGCTCTACCTTTTTTCATATTTTTTGTATCTATTTTAATACTTTACATCATATGCCTCTCCCAAGCAGGTGAAAAGCTCCAACGACTAGAGCGCGAGAAGGGAATTGTCGTCCGATTCATGATTGGTCACAGGTAATTTATAAATATAGGCTGGTCTCTGACTCAAAAGATATTTGCTTCCACACAATGAATTTTAGGCTGCTAGCATTTATGTTAGGAAAGAAGATAGTTGAATATGTAAATGGGTAAATGAAAATGGAACATTGGGATACATAGAAGATAATCGATGAATGAGACAAAGATGCATTTTCATTTACAAAGGGGCACTAGAAGTATGAATGGCAAATGGGTGCACAGATTTGAAATATGAAATCCAATAATGCATTTGATACTCAAACTCGAGTAGCTTATTGCGTCTTGTATCAGATACCATTTTTTTTAAGGAACAAAGCTAGATCGAGCAAACTTAAGAATTCCAAAAGTGAAGTTAGATTGATACTCAATTTGCAGGATTCATTATATCCCGGTAGCTGATGTTGATTTATGAAAAAATGACCTGAATGATTTGCAAATAAATTATTTTTCTTTGGGATTGCACCGACATGATATTTATAAAGTACGACATGTTCTAGATAGAGTACTTCCTCAAGCAGTGAAGCAATTTGACCCAAAGTGCCATGACATCTGGTGCCTCTTACCAGGGATTAGGAGTATGCCTTTGCAGTTAAGGGATTGCCATACTGCATTTGGGAAATGTTTGCATTATGCATTATGCTTTAAAGCTATGCATTGTGATCATATAATGTATCAATGCACTGCCATATCTATGCTCCAGAGATTTGTTTTGATTTAATTACTTACCATTTCAATTTGATCTTGCTAGCACACCAATAATCAAATAAATTTGTGACATAGCAAATGCATGCGCTTGCATGCACGCACACACATGTATGAGTTGGACTAAACACATTATGTTAACTCCTTGAAAAAAAGATTTAACAATTCAAAATTAGTGATGATCCATCCAAATTGGAAATCCAAATCATTACAGATAATCTACACTACATAAAATGCCTAAAAACCAAAATTCATGGGTTTTTTAACCTCTAGCCTATGCATCAAGTGGGCACAAAAAAACGATGGTTTAAAATTTAAATAGCACGTACTATGTTTTACTATATTTAATTGTCAAAGCCTAGTGAATTTAAATCTATCCATCCTTGGACATATGCAAATCATGACCAATGTTTGTAGATTTTCTATCTATATCATATCATGTATTTTAGCATACTAGTGCAATTGTTGCCATATATTTTTGTATATATTTGATGCATAGGTTAAAGACTACCAAAATACATGAATTTTGGTTTCTAGGCATTTTTTTGGAGTATAGATCGTCTTCAATAGTATGGATCTTTGATTTGGATGACCCATGATTGATGTCAAAATTGTTGAACCTCTTGTCAAAAATTTAATTCAAAGTGTGTATTCTAGCACTCTCTCTCTCTACACACACACACACACACACCCACGCACACACGCGCGCGTGCGCCACACAGATACATGCGATGACCAGCAATGTTGCCTTGGAGAGTCTAAAACTGCTTTTGTATCATCTCCTCTTACAATTTATGCAACTTTATCTACATTTGAGAGATGGATGTCTAGGAATCAAGGAAGAAGTGGGAAGTGTGTGCCTAGCCACTGTAAGTCTCTACATTGGGAGGATTCATGGTATCCATTAGTGGAGAGCAATGTCACTCCTGCTGTCTTTTATGTTGCTTGTACCATTTGAAGGCTAGGGTGGAGTAGAGGTGGGTAAAGGATATTGAATTCATTGTTGATAGGTAGCCTTAGAACAAGGGTGGTTGGCGGGGGGCACAGCTTTTTGAAGAATTTGTTTGTCAGGTTAAAAACTTAGCGGACTGCATCAGAGAATATAGTGGTATCATGGTAGAACAGAAGTTCCCGTGTGGAGGGGGCAGTAGCCCCTTATCATTATTTGCTTGGTGGTTGTCAGTCCCCTTGAGTACAGGCTATGTGATGTATAAGTGAAGTGCTTGCTGGATATTGACTTCATTCTTAAATATTCCATCTGTTTCTTTCTCCTTTATCAATCTTGTCGGTTCTTCTTTGTCCAAATATTAGAGTGTTGTGCTTGCCTCTAATTTGATGTAGAAAATTCCGGTCGAGGGCATGAGCAACATGTTTAGATGTGTTCCAGGTCTGTAGTAAGCTTACTGTGCTAATATAGTTAGGCTAATCAGGAATGATGATGATATTGAAATGGGTTGCATTAAGAAGTGTTTAATCTAATTCTATAGATGAGAGGTAATTGTTAAGAAATATTGATGACTTCTATTGGTTGATCTAATTTTTTATCCCTTATAAGGAACAGTTCTGCTTGAGGTTGACAAAATAATGGGTCCAGATTTTGGTGTTATGCCCAAATAAACCACTTATGCTCCTTACTTTGACCTACTAATCTTGAGTTGCTTGGCAGCATGATCTACTTTATCTTTCCTACTCTTTAGCTTCACTTACTAACATAGTAGTCAGTGATAGTTGGACACCGCAAAATTTGGAAATTGTGCCATCTTCCCACTACAATATGACACGGTATGCATGTCTTGCTTATCCTTTTCTTCGGATATGCCCACTCTCCCCTACTCCTGTTGCACTACTTCTGGTAGCCCACAAAATCCTGAACCACTTGATCATGTGATTAATGGTAAGGATTGAACCTGCTCGTGCCTTTATTTCGTTTGAAGGAAGCATTCGTGCCTCACCTCGCAAGAATGAAGCAATGTGACATAAGAGAAAGAAATAGGCTCAATTCAAGTTGGTGATTAGATGGTCTAAAGTACTCCAAGATTCTATCTCATTAGTGTTAAATTCAATTAATTTTACAGAACATATGAAAAAAGCAGAAAAAAGGGGAAAGAAAGAAATGTTGGAAGGGCATGGATAGGGCCAGAACCTAACTCGGTTCTTCACCTTCGAGCACCTCTCTCTTCCCAGCATCTTTTCTTCCTCTCACTCCCCCATTCTCTATTTTCTTTTCGTCTTCTTCTTTTCGTCTCTTCTTCTTGAAATAGGACAGAGAATCTTCTGTTTTTTCTAATTCCCCTCCTCAAACAACAACAGAAGGGCAGCACCCAAGCACTCATGGTTCCTAACCTTTTTTAGAAAAATTATGGCAGACCTTCTTTCCTTTTGTTTAGAACTGACTGTCCACTCTCATTCCACTTCCTCTCTTTCTTTGATGCCATTATTTTTTTCCTTTAATTCGTTTTTAGCAGTTTGCTATTGGCCATGTTTCCCTTTGACAAATATTCGGCATGTTTCAATGACTTAACTTTTGTCTTGTATAATAAAATAATTCAATATCTCTTCATTTTATTTTTTTCCTTATATATGATATAGACGTACCTGTCTTTCTTTTGATGTTGATGTGTTGGATACTTTAGGACACCCAGACTATTGACATTCATATCTTGTGTCCAGCTTACACTAACAGTAGCAAATCTTGACCTACGTACTTGGCAGCATAATCTAGTTTGTTTTCCCTACTCAGATTCAATGACTGTAGTAGCTAATCCTTAACAAAGTAGGGCCCTACATCTTTTATACTCCGATACATTTAATATGGAAATATGTCTAGGATGGGATGCCTATCTCTAAATGACTAGGTTAGTTTTGCCTGATGATCGCCCTTTCACTCTATAGTCTATTTTGCCTGCATCATCTTCGCAACTACATGATTGGAGGGGTTATTTATAAATCATTTAAAGCTTTGAGGCACCCAAGTTGGGTGGACTAGACATCGCTTCATCAGCGATGTCCAACAAGCTCTTGTGCATTATGAGGGATTTGAAGTGAGGGAGATTTGTCTTCCCAGAAAACTCAAGCATAAATGCTTTTCCGAATTAAGAGTGTCCTGGCAGATAGATTGTAGTCAGCGGAGTTGGAATGCTCTGGTGCAATGGTAGAAGAATTGGATCTACCTATGATTCTATACATGAAGGAGGTCTTTGGGAAGGGGTGGAGGGTGTCACTTCTAGTTATATAGTATTTTCATTGCTTGATGGATCTTTGTGGACTAGTGAGTTGCATTTCTAGCACCACTTGACCCATCTCCAGCTAAGATTGCATACACACGCAAAGAAAGTGAGTGAGAGAGAGTGAATTTGACAAAGGAGACAAAAGTTGAAGGCGTGCTGATTGAAGGAGACAAAAGTATGAACTACTTCTGGAAAAAGACTTTGAGCTTGAGGGAGTCTGATGGCCTAGAAAGGGTGGTGGAGTGGTAAATTGAAACCATGACTTCTATCCTCAAGCTTGGAATAACTAATATGATAGGAGAGGAACTATGCTATCACTGTTTGGCTGCCACTGGAATCTGACCATATTTGTCGGGTTTGGTTGGAACATTTTGGTATGATTAATTATGATCTGAACCGATGACCTGATTAATGATCTGTTGGGTTGTTCCAACCTGATAATGGCACAATCAAAAAATATTTGCATATTATATTGTTGATAGACATTATATATTCCAAAATGTTTGAGCCTAGTTTGGTAGAGTTTCCACCAGAGAAGAGTATATGTTTTTATTTGTTGATCCAAATCCTTTCTTACTAATTTCATGGGTACCTTTTTTAATCTAAACATCGGTTTGTAGATCTGATCTAATAGGGCAGCCAATAGGAGCCTTTAACTTTTAGGTAGGAGAAATTCTCTCTAAATCCCACTCCCACCAGGTCCTGCCCTTCACTACGGGTCCCTCCCCTCTGCCTTTGGTCTCTTTCAAGAAATCTTTGTTTAAGTAACATGTGTTTTCAAAGAGTCATGGATATCTTCCAGTAACTATCATCCAGTAGGGTTGGTGAAACTTTTTTGCTGGTTTTTTTGTGTTTTAATTTGTTTATTTTCTAAATAACTGTTTTCTTTTCATCGTCTTCATAGTATAATGTTGGTTTATCTACAATGATCTTCATGAAAACTATCTTCGTTATAAGCAGTTGCAATAATAATAAATGTACACAGTAGATGTACTGCCTGGACGATCCAATGCTAACCACAGTTACTTCTACACAGTGCGACATCCCATAGCATTCTTGATCGGGCTATTGATGCAGAAGATGCTCAGCATAATGATTTTCTGAGGCTGGTAAGGCATATTCTGCAAGTATTCTGATAGTGAGAGTCCCAGACTTAATGAAATCATATGTTATGCAAGCTGACTGTGTTTTCTCGCTATTATAGGATCATGTTGAAGGTTATCACGAACTATCTGCAAAAACAAAAACATTTTTTGCTACTGCAGTTGCCTTATGGGATGCTGCGTTTTATGTCAAGGTGGATGATGATGTCCATGTTAATCTAGGTTTGTCGTTGGACTTCAATTATTTGAGACTTGTCCTCCTGGTGCACTCATGGGTGACAAAGATTGTTGAAATATTTCATACATATTGTAGGTATGCTTGCTGCGACACTCGCTCGTCACAGATCAAAACCCAGGACCTACATTGGGTGTATGAAGTCTGGCCAAGTTCTTTCTCAGAAGTAAGCATCTAGTTGTTTGTTCATTGAAAAAGGTTACATTTAAACAGGAAAAAGGTTTATTTCTTAATTGTTTGTATGTGTTTTAGGAATGTGAAGTATCACGAGCCTGAATACTGGAAATTTGGAGAGGAAGGAAACAAATACTTCCGTCATGCAACTGGGCAGATCTATGCAATCTCCAAAGATCTAGCTACATACGTTTCAATCAACCAGTAAGGATAGGACAAAATAAGATATTTTGGTGTGCAGAAAATGATGGTAGTATTCTGATAAGTTAGTCATTATGTGCAGGCCTATACTGCACAAATATGCTAATGAAGATGTATCACTTGGCTCTTGGTTTATTGGCCTTGAAGTTGAGCACATAGATGAGCGTAACATGTGCTGTGGAACTCCACCAGGTGCGGTATTCTTCTAGTTGTTCTTTTTCTGATGATTCCCTTCTCAAATAATCCAGTTTTTAATCTTTCATCACTGTTTTCCCTCTAGATTGTGAGTGGAAGGCCCAGGCTGGAAATGTGTGCATTGCATCATTTGATTGGACCTGCAGCGGGATCTGCAAGTCAGTTGAGAGAATGAAGGAAGTTCATACAAGGTGTGGCGAGGGAGATGATGGCGTGTGGAGTACTCTCTTCTGATCAGGGTTGGGTTTTAGTTTAATGAATATCAGAATGTTCTACATGGTCATCTTTATTTTCCTCAAGCTCAAAAAGAGAGAAAAAAAAATGGGAGAAAAAAGGTCAACCTTTAGCATGGCAGAATACATGAAGCAACCTCCTGACCTGAACATACTTTGAGCCAAATTATGATTGAGTTGCCTCGCAACTGAATCCTATACTGTCCACAACACCTGGTTGTTACTAAGAGGAGTACTGATAATAGGAAAATTGGTTAGTTAAGGCTTGGAATTATTGTGCCACAAGGATAAACACAGACCAAAGTCTTGCTGTGATTTCCGTTCTCAGAACATTAAATATTTGTACACGTATTTTAATGGGCTCGGAGTGTATCAGGATAGACTGTTTATTCAGTTACAGAGGATTAAGCGCATGAAGTGTTGGTTGCTGAACTGAGGAATGTTCATCCAGGTTGTGAGGTCTATCGCTATACTAACATTTTTTTATTTTTCCCCCTCTTCCCATTAGAAGTTTTGCGATATTTTTTTATTTATATTGTACTACATCTCTTAACAAGTCGACGCTGTTTTATTTTTGGATGCCAGTTGTGCAAACGTGGATTTCTCCATTAAGTTGTGCAAGTTTTATCTTGTTTTCAGTCATAACAAGATTACTGGCTATACTGACACTTCTTATAGATTGCAGCATCTCAGTGGCCCTTCCAGGATTTATTATATAAACTAGCTGCTCTTAGGCATGGGGTAAAATAATTAGCAGGATCTAAAGGTCAATTGATGGTTCTTGTTTATGTTAACCTGGGTTTGAAATTATACGCATGCATATAGAGTTTAAGATTGATCTATAGCTTACTCATTACTATCATGCCAATCCGTTAGGTTGTGCAATTTTTATGAACTTGTACTTCTGTAGCTTCACCTGTCTTTGGTTGCGATGGAAATACTGCCGATCTGATTATTTCATGGATGAGCAAATGAGATGCTGCACTTGGAAAAGCTCGAGTCCAAGCTCAAGAAGTAATTGAATCGAGGACAGCTATCAGTGAAGTTGCAGGTTTTGATAAATGCTACTTGGAATCTAGCATCACATGTGATCGATCCTACAGCATGTCATGTATCTACGCATTTGGACCTGTCTGGATTCTTTATTATTCTGCAGGATCTATGGAGTCTCCTTCAGAAAATTATGTACAAGTGATCAGATTTTTGCCTTGCATTCATGCTTTTTGTCCCCTGCTCTCCACTTGCCTCTCATTTCACCCGTTTCTCACCGAGTGTAATTCACTGATCACCAATGGCTGTAAATGCACTTTGTTTTTGCACACTATACATTTTTGAAAGAAAACTTCCAATAGAATTTCTGCTTGAACACACAAGTTCGATGGTCATGGCATTGTCTAGCAATGGTCATTGTAAAGATGTCATATATTAAAGCCATGTAGCTTGGAAGTCTAATAAGAAATTTGCTTATTCTTCTCAATAGTTATAAATTATTTAGTCTCTTTCCTTGAGAAATAATACTTGAATGTATCTATTAAGGAAAGAAAGTAACCATTTCTATAATTGAAAGTCACTATGCGCAGCATTCAGGAACAGTTTAAACTTCTTTCCCTGCCTTGATCAATATACAATTTTGACAATCCTTCTACTTTCTTTTGTCTGCTATTATACTGAATTTTTAGTTTTTATTTTATCACTTTTGCCCTTTTTTTCCCCTTCTTTTGTGCTGCTGTTTACATTCAATTAGTTTCGGTATGAGCATTTGCATTAAATTATTGAACAACTATCTTGGAACCTTGTTTTTTCTATTCATTTAAACTTCCTTGAGCCTCCCCACCTTCTACTCTATACCATTCCACCTCTTGAGGGCTGATGCTAACAGAAATCGAAACCTCGTCCCTTGTCCAAATGGCAAGGGTTGATACCATCCAAATACTCCAAATTAGTGCCTCAAAAAATCAGCAAATATTCAAGGACAACATGAACAACTATTTCGGACAACCACTAACTATAAACTCTTTTACTTTCTCCTCATGCAAAAATTCTTCAACCCTAATAGTCGATCAAATCCAAAACATGGTTAAATTATTCTATTTCTGCATTATAAATGCCGCTATTACCCATTCATAAGAACATATAACATCTTGTTAGAGTAAACAGCAGCATGATGTATATTCGATATCTAAATATTTGCATTTATACAAAATTGCAAAAATGTTAGAAGCAATCATTAAGACCATTCCATGGCACCATTATAACAATTGTAACACATATAATTAACTGTGCTCATGATGATGTGGACTTGCCCCGAAGCTGATGCAAATGCTTGCAATATTACATTAGATATTTAATACAAGCTTCTTCTCAAAAATAGCCATTGTCTTTATCAAGGTTCACCGTCGAGGTATCGGACCTCGTATTGGCGCTACACTAACACAATATTAGTATGGTATGGTACGAAATTTTTTTAGCATACCGAGTGTTAGTACACTATCCGTACCAAATACTGGTACCGAACCCATACGATACGGTATGTTTTGTACCGGTATAGTATACCATAGTCTTTATTGTGTTGTTCATGAATACGTTGATTTTGCCAATTTCATCGAATATGCTGGAGTCAATGTACACTTGGTAGAAGATCGATGGTGAAACAACAAAGTTAAATAGATTGCCAAAGACTAGCGGACTGGAATGATGTGCTGGTAGCTTTCCTGAGGTCAAGGTGGAGCCCTCAGCAGAATCTCAGCTCATCTTTCAACGTGTTAGAAGCTTGAGGAAGTAGGGCCTCCCTTTTTGTGCGTGATGGGTGGCATTTGAAGGGCATTGACTTCGTTTCCTCGTCCATCTTCGATGGCTGCATTTAGTCAGCCATAGGAAGTGGGTGATCGCATCACTTGTAACAGTATCCTTTAAGAGGATGACAATTATTTGTTGGAGTAATCTACTTAGATTCTTGACAAGCAATGCTACAACTATAAACACAGTGACGCCTTTCTTGCCTACACGAAATCTCTCTCTATAGGGAGGAGGGTCACAAAACCAAGCAGATTGCCATTCTTAAATACAGTTACTCAGAAGCTAATCCTGATTCAGAAGGATATATGATAAATATAGCATTGCTCTATAGTGTCGCCAATTGTTAGGTGTATTATTTGTCGGCATAATTGAGCAAATGGTACTGATTAGATGCGAAGTAGACAAAGATTCTGTCCACATATAAATGTAAAGCATTTGGTGTGAGCTCCTGAAAGAGCTAGGCAAGCATCATTAAATTTTTAGCAATCATTTGATCTTAAATTAATGTTGATTAGCTAAATACGTATTCAGAAAGACAAATGAGACCGCAGATTGGATGGTTTTATACATGCTCAGTCACTCCGGAGGCTTTCTATGAATTTGAAATGAGGAGCTATCTTAAGCATTCCGAAATCTTTTATTTTTAGACTTTATGAAATGTATCTGCATCGAAAATATATGAATCATCTGTTTCAGAGGAGGCTATCAGTGTGGGTGACAAATGCCAAACTCAAATCTAAAGAAAGATAGATGCTCAGATGGCCGAGAAAATGTTATTATAATAACAAATATGATAAACTAATTATAATAGAAAGTATATTTATGAAATATAATTTCAGATAATTATAACTGATGACATCGTACCTGTCCATTAAATAATTCCTTCAAATCACGCACGCACGCATTGCACATCGCCATTAGTGATTGAACCTAGGCCACTCGCGCAGAAGTCGGCATCTCAGACCACTATAAAGTAAGTGATCGGATAGAGATGAAAGCCACAAGCCCCAACGCAACCCACCACCAGAAGCATCAGCGATAAAAGGCAAAGGTATAAGAATCATAACCCCACTTTAAAAGAACACCTCGTGGGCTGCACTGCTTGGAGATGGACGTTAATCTGTGCGCGTGCAAGCACACACGTGGTCTGCTCCTTTTGTTAAGATTATCTTTTCGCATTTTCAAAGATTTTCTTCTAAATCTCTCATTATAGGGTGGTTAGAACTCCATTATTCGAGACAACAGTATTATTTCTCAGCACCAACTCACTCAAAAATCTCAGCATTATCCATTTCCATCAACCAATCAAGACAAGGAATAGATAGCCAATAACGGGGTGTTCTGATGGCCGGTTAGATTTCTTGTTGGATGACTACATAATTTGAAATCAAATAAATCTAGTATATTTAGATGTAGATTATTGAAAAACGAAACTTGAAAGTTGAATGTTGCAACAAATATAAATCATAATGGTTTCTTATAAATCTTGGAGTTTGAGTTATACATGATGGTAAATAGAATTTGAGATCCTTCAGAAGTAAACAAAGAATTATGGAATTTGAGTTGAATGTTGCAGCAAATATAAATCCTAATGGTTTCTTGTAAATCTTGGAGTTTGAGTTATACATGATGGTAAATAGAATTTGAGATCCTTCAGAAGTAAACAAAAAATTAGGGAATTTGAGATCCACCCCTTTGGATCCGACTACCATTTTATATTTAACTTTTGTTTATTGCAAAATTTACTTGCCTTCTTGATTGCAGTGGCTATCTTAAGTATAGTTTCCACAGCCATGTACATATTTACATCTGATGATGTACAAAATCAAAATAATTAAGTGCTAATTAACAATATTGTTCTAACCATTTTATCTATGTGATTAGGGCTAAATATGAAAATGCTGACTGTTTGAAGGATAAAGTGAAATGGCAAGTATTAGATTTCCAAAAAAAATTCCAATATACGAGATAACTAAAACTACAGGCTAGCATGTAATTAATGATTTGTAGCTCAAGGTAATGTTTTATTTGTTAAGGATGTATTATTTTTTTGGACAAATGATAAGGCCAAAGTCAATCACTTTTATTAAGAGGAAAAAAAGCATTACACAAAGGATAGAGAAGAAAGGGGTAGCGAATATGTGTTGGATAAATTACCTTTTACAAAAAAGAAGAAATATAATGGTTATTAAAATAAGATGAATAAGTAAGAAATACTTGATGGAATGCTTTAAGAGCAACATACAGGCTTTGGTCAAAAACAAAAACAAAAATCATATACCTCACTCGGGATAATTTTATTATAGAGAGAAGGAGGGTGTTCTTCAATATAATGACTTCTGATTTTTTTTCATCTTTTAGACGATCTAAATTTTAAAAATATTATCTAAAAAGAACTCAAATTACTACATCTTAAAAGCTATATATATATATAGGCTTGTAAGGGGCAACCATTATCCATTCATTAGTCAACAAGTTAAATAAAAATAAGTAAGAGAAAAGAGAAGGATCGGAGGAGAGAGAGGGAGATGAAGCAATAATAAAAGTTGATAAGTGAAAGTGTAGTAGTCATCTCTTAGAACGAGAGAAAGGCGAAGCATAAAAACAAATAAAGCCGAAATACAAGAATTAGACATACTATCATCTTAAACTTTAACTACAACAATCCAATACCTTATCTAAAACGATTAGCCGGAATATATTATTTTGAATTCTTTGATTCTATATAACCGTCTAAGATATATTTAGTGTATAATCAATGTGAGACTAGATATACGCTCGCATAAGTCCTTACATTAATCCTTCCATGCATCTCGATCTCTATCATTATTTTTCATGACTACAACCATTAAAAAGATAAACACGAAAGGTTGGATTAGGGCAACCCAAGGACTCTGAACTTCAAATCTTTGATCCATCTTAGCTTAACACAAATCATTTTTTCATAGACATAAATCGGACACAACCTTTTTTTTCTCAAATTAATATCACATTCTCGATTTGAAGTTCATGATGGATTTGATCCAATGGCAAACCATTTAGAACTTAGTCGAAGATGCACGAACTAAGCCGAGTCCGACCCAGACGGCCAATGCCAACCTTATATTCTCAATGAGTGCATTAATTCCTTGCACATGAATGCCCTAACTATTCTTTGAATCCATCCTCATAGCACCTGAATATTTCGCACACACAAAACGGAGTGCAGGGAAATGTATATAAACCAGATAGGAATTAAGTGATTGAAATCGCATAGTTTAACAAAGCCTATTCGATTCAAAAAGGAAAGTTTTCCACCTTTGGTTCACCTCACCAATCTCCACACACTTGTAAAAAAGGCAAAATGCGATTCAGTGCTTGCTACGGTCACGGTCTCATTAAATAAAATACAATTAATTAGTGGAAGGATCTGGCCGCGGATTTTGTGTCAGGGTACCTCCATTTCTCAATCCCTTCCCCGCCTATAAAACTCTCCCCAGGCCATGGCCGCTCCTGCCATTCCATCAGACTTAACGTTTTTTTCCCCCTTTCCATACGGCTGAAGGATGCCGGAGAACGAGAGGAGGAAGGTGAAGAAGGGGTGGCTGGCGGTGCGCGTGGGGCTCGAAGAAGAAGAAGACGGTGGTTTCAGGAAGTTCACGATCCCCATATCTCATCTCCACCACCCTCTCTTCACCAACCTTCTCGACAGGGCTCAAGAGGTTTATGGCTACCAGTCGCCCGGCCCGTTGAGACTTCCTTGCTCCATCGACGACTTCCTTCACATCCGGTGGCTCATCGAGCGCGAGTCCCTGCGCTTCCACCACCACCACTCTTCTCCCTTGGCCCCGCCCCCTTGCTGACATAACGAAGAGTAGTATTATGTAGCTATTCTCATATCATCCTCCTCTCACTGGCACTCACAATAGTGCCTTTCTAGAGCCAATAGTTGTACATGGTAGGGCTAATGGGCTGCTTCCTTCTGAAATCAAAAAACAAAGGAAGAAAAAAATGTAAAAATAAAGAGGTATGTGGAGTTTTACAAGGGCTCCTCTTGTTTCAGTCAGTCTCAAACTCACAGTATAAGCAATTTCCTTCCCATGGTTTTGGTTTTATTCTGTAATCATAACTAATAGATTTTTTTTTTTGCTTAATCAAGGAATTAGTAATTTGTTGTCTTTTAGTGTCTGCCGGTTTGGCTTGACGCATCTCTGACATCCCTAGTTTCCATAAAAATAGAGCGAATTTATAGTCTAAAAGTTAGGCTCCTTCGTTAAAATAGGTAAAAAGTAATTCCAATTTCCGACCAAGGGACTTTTAGGGTGAATCTGGAGAGACTGACAAGCGGAAAGGCTATAATGGATGATAAGCAGCGAACACAGAAGCCCAGAAGGAACATTCATATAGCAGGTTTTTTTTTTCAATTTTACTAACAGATTTTGCACAAGTACATAATAAAGAAGTTGGCAAAAAAAAGAAGAAATAACTACATAACTTCTCCAATAAAATTTCTTCAAGTGCCGAGCCTTGAAGGAGACAATTCAATCTGCGGCTCCGTTCGCCTTTTGGTACATATGAGCAGCTTGGAAGGAGCCATAATATCTCACCGGCTTGTGAATATTACAAAGCAATAGATGTCCATCTCTGTATCTATGCTTGTCCCATATTCACTTAATCATTATTGCATAGTTTCCTTCAACGTATAGTTCACCGACTTCTACTTGGCGTATAAATAGCTTCTAATCTTACCTTTTCTCTATGCTGAGGAAGCTTGAGAAAATAATTTCCACCGTAGCTCTAAACACTAGAACAACCATTGCTTAAGAGCCATTAAGCGATACCTCTCATTGCTTGCCCAACATGTCTATTTAACAGCTATCGAACTCAAGTGATCCTATGGTGACACCCTCCAGAAATACTCTCTAAAATCAACATCAATCTCACAACATTTCTAACTTCTCTTGTCTTCGTTGTTCTTCTTTAATCATCTATTCTATATTTCAATTAAAAAACATGAGAGAGAATATGAAGTATTCAAAAAATGATGGTGGATTTGCTTCATCTCACTATCTCAATGGATGCATCAAAAACAATATCATTTTATCTTAATATTTAAAAGCAAGATAGTAATAATAACTTCGCCTATAAATTTGCTAACGTTGATTTGGCCAGGACACATTAATTAATTTTGACCGATATAATTAGAATGATAAATATTATATCGATTCTTCCACGGATGATCATGCCGCCAATGCCACGTAATGATCATCCGGCAAGCATCCATACGTATCGCGGGGAATTTATCATGGATTGTTATTTTGAGCAGCAGATTTTTTTTTTCCAATTTTGGTAATCAAATTTATTTTTTAATTACTTGATTGCCGCGGCTTAACGTCCCAGATAACTAAAGCGACCGTTAAACCGGATCCAAGATCATCCAACGGCTTACAATTGATCTCTATTGGTTAATCGGAGACCGGATCAAACTCTCCCACCGTGGCTGGTAACGAGGCCGCTATTCTTTTTGGGAGTCCGCGTCGCTATAAAACCCCTGACGATTTCTCCTTTCTCCGGTGGGAACGGGAAAGAGATCCTCCAGCGCGGGAATCTTCTTTTCTCCCGCCATCTTCTCCCCCGCGCCATACCTGTGTTCGATCGAAACCCTAATTCTCTCCCCCTTTTTTTCTTTACGTAGATCCACTGTTGATCAGAATCAGGTGTCGACCTAGCCCTTGCCGGTCGTCTGATGGATAGATCGGTGGAGGAAGAGGATGTGCTCGAGATCGGGAGCACGCCATCGCCTGCGGGGGCGAAGAGGCGGCGGAGATGCGTCCAGTCGAAGCTCCCTTGGGCTGTTCCCCGAGAGGAGGGGGCCAATGGGATAGGGGCGGCGGCGGAGGAGGATGAGAAAGAGGCGGAGGAGAAGGGGAAGCGGAAGAAGAAAGGAAAATCCAAGCCAAGAACTCCTAAAAAGGTACATTGTTCTATTCAAGCTTTGATTGGATGATGGGGGTTGGTTTCGATAGCTTGCTCCTTCTGAAAATTCATTGTTTTTTTTTCAAAAATTACTTTTTAAATATATTATCATATTCATTGTTTGAATTTCTTATTTAACTGATAATCGGATCTAATACTAATGTGGTATATTAATAATTTATATATAATTTGTGGCTTTTCCCTAATAACTATGGTAGTTGTTTATTTTTTTCGGATTTTTTTTTGGGTATGCAATTTCTAAAGAAGAGGCAAAATTCTTCATTCAATGTTCCAACCTTATGCACTCGTTGGTAGAAACGAGTTGAATTAGTTTAAATAAGAAGGTCAGTTTAGCATGACTTTTGCTCCTCTTTCAACAATGTGGGTAATGAAATTCTAAATCTTGTCCTTCCAATAATTGGCCTCTAGTTGACAAAGGCATGGTGTGTGTGTGTTTATTTGTTACATTTATATAAGTTACCAGGTGACCCTTGACCTAAAAGTTGTGCTTGTTCTTGGCAACTATGTAAGCTTCATTCCTGGAACCTAACTCCGTTCGTGTTTACTTCTACGTTTGTGCTTATGCACATATTTTGATTTGTGAGCAGCTGTGCTACTTTTATCCCCTTAACTTTACCAGTTAGTCAGTGTTTATGCTCTTGATAAGCTTCGCTTAAGAAACAATATTGAATTTTAACCATATGCACCCTTATTTTATGGTTCTTATCAGTCCTTATACCGTACTTCCCTATTCAAGCCTGTCTCTTCCCAATTCGAAGCTTATAGCTATTTCAGCTAACCTGTTTTAAACTGCCTTCACAGTCTCCAGTCAAAGGCAAACAAGTGCGGGGATTAAGTACTGGAAGCAAAAGTTCTCCAGACTCAGTCAGTAAGTTTACAAATTATGCAAGCAAAGACTCTCTCTCTCTCGTGCGCGCGCTTTCCCACACATGCATGCACATTATTTATTTGGGAGATTACACACATACAAACACATGGATTCTGACTTTCTTCCAAAATTTCAGAGAGGAGTCCACGACAGAAGAAAACTGTAGAGCAACTCGAAGCTGTAGCTTTGAAAGTGGGGAACAGCAATCGCTTCAACATGTTAGAATCCATGGCCAGTAAGTATGGGTTAAGGCGCTGCTTCAATGCTGCATCCAACTTCAACATGACAATATATTAACTATCACCATACACCTTGTTCGCCCTTCCTGTTTATACTTGAGTTGGCATACCGGCCTCTGCTCATTTTCTAATGCAAGCTTAATTAGTGAGATTTTCTCTTTCCACCACTAGTTACTCCATGAACAAGGATAGGATTAAGTTTGTTGGAACAATAGCTGAAGATATATACTCTGAAAGTGAAAATTCTAGGTGAGTTCGAGTTATAAATTATTTACTGAAAAATGAAAGACAAGGCACTTTTCAGCTATATTATCATATTATTGAGATAAAGCCCTTGATTTTCTTTTCTTTGGGGATTTTGTAAGAGCCACATCTGCCATCAGAACCACTTTTGAGGTGTGACTGTATTTTCTAATGATTTTATCATTGTACCAAAAGTGGATGGCGGGCACGTAGTGGCTGGTGAGATTTCATAGTGGATGGCGGATATTGGGCACTATGAACCCAAAGTGGGCTGTTAAAACATATAGGCTATTTACATAAGCGGAGTATCAAACATTAGTACTTTATATCAATTTTTTGAGAAAAATAAAAAAAAGATCAAGAACAAAGCTATAAAAGATTGCTGAGCTAACATTATAGGCTATTTACGTAATAAGTTGTACCTTCATATATTTCATTCAATGATTGAAACATGCATCATTCTTAATACACTAATCATATCATATGACCTGAAGACATATCACTAACAAATAAGGCATTAGTAAGCTCGTGCCATGACCTTTGTCTAGTGGCAATTTGTCTTCCAAATGATCCGGTAGCTCTTGTGTACTAGGAATCTCCCTTGAAATTTCATCTTGCAAATTTTGATCGTTTGGATAGAATTTCAAAATGAACTCAATCAGCACATCCATAAATTGCTCATCATTTTTGGATTTTATTCTTATTGGCATAGAAGTAGGGATTCAAGAAGTAGCCTGCCCTTTGCAATGAGCCTTCAAGTTTTGCATCCCATCTTGAATCAACAATTGCCCAAATTGGAATGTACTTCTCATCTTCATTCAAATGTAAAGCTACCGCCTTTTTAACATTCATCAAATCACCACATAGACAACGCATGGCCATGCCTAAGCACCTCAGGTTCGCATAATAGAAAGAAAATGCCACATTATTCTAAAATTTGGAGCTCAAAACCATGCCTTGGTTCTTCCTTCCTTGATTTTTGTTGTACTATTTAGAACTAACCTAATCAGTAAGTCTGTTCTCTTACTCATCATACTTGGCAAGCTCAAAAAGTAGCAAACCGAGTTTTCCTGGTATCACCAAATCTCTTTTATTGGTGAACTTTCTCATCATGCTAAGGATTAAGGGATGCCCATATAAACCGCTTTGGCACATGATACCCACTATAATCCAAAAGCATAGTCACCGTAAAGAGGCTTTTTACCCATCGTATTGGGTGCTATAGGCCCAAATGCTATAAGAGGTCACTACAGCACACAGCATAGTGGTTTATGTCCAAAACCGCTATAGCGGTTGCTATGACTTTTTTTTTAAATAATGGATTTTACTCTTGTGGCATGCCACCTGGTGCCTACATTAAGGACTAACATTGAAGACAGACATAAGAAAATTCTGGACTCTTTTTTGCTCAAGACCTTAAAGTTAGTGCAATATACATATTTAACTCTTGATTATCCTCCAACTCTTAATTCTCTCTCAAGTATTTGTTGCTTTAATGATTATAGACAGAGAATAAAATTTAAGGTAAGCTTGGCTTAATACATGATTCATGATAAATTTCAATTGGTTCTGATATTAAAATAGTATTTCTTTAGTCACAAGTATATCCATTTTTTCGAATTGAATAAGTTAGTAGGTTTCCAAATATCAAGTTGCTGTAGAGGGTGAAAAAGGAATTACAAAAATACACATTCTCTTGTTAGAAAATCCTCGATTTGGCTTAAGCTTTCCAATTGTGCAACTTTATTTATGCCTTGCTTGAGAACTTGGTGTGATGCTCTGATTCAGTTTAGGGGTAAGATGCTTGCTAATGCCCTTTATTTCCTTTATTTGGAAATTATAATAGAGAATAATTTCTGCAAGTCGTATTTATCTTCATAGCTGTTTCCATCCTCTTCTTTGATTGACTATTGCTTGTGAAGTGCAGTGAAAAAGTTATGCTGCAGAGTAGGAACACTTTTACCCTTATTCTGTTCTTGGTATGCCATGGAAAATTGAGTAGTAAGATTTGATTGCTGGACACATTTTTGAAGGTAACAAAGATTGTCAGCAGTTGAAGGACAACCTGAGTGATGAGGCTAAACCTAGAAAGGTTGCAATACCTAGTGACCTAAAGGAGTCATATTCTGTGAAGAGAAAAGTCAATGGCAAATCTGATGCTGCAATGGATCTAGATGGCCTAAGTCTGCATACGGACCAACTGGTCTGTGATCTCCGGTTGGAGGGAAAAATAGCTGCAGAGGTACTCTTCAATTACTTTTCTTTCTTTCTTTCAGTAGTTCTGTTTCTGATATGTTTTGGATGCCCTATATATTTTTTCTCTATATATTCATTTAACTCTACATATCTTTGTTTTGATAGTTAAAGAATTTACATGCTATGAAATGGATCTCTAATATCATACTCACTTAAGAGTGGATGGATGGTAGTGAACCCAGTATTTTGGATCCTGCAACAGTGACATTTTCTGTAATAAATGTATTCTTTGGTCATGGCACAATTAGTGCACGTGATCGTGCTGCATGCAAATAGTTAATCATAAATATATGAATTCTGGCCAAAACCACTAGACAACCTCTCTTCATACTTTTGTAAATGTGTACGATTAGTGTGACCAATATGTTGCCAGAAAAAATAGTATAAAATTTTTAAAAAGTCCTAAAAAATATGCTTTTAATATCTTATTAAATCAAATGGAATGCACATGTATCAGCAGTGATACTGAAACCAGTTCCTCAAATTTTAGATGTTTTCAAGAGCATTATAATTAGTTATTTATCTCAAGAAAACTGAATGTGTCGGTGGGGATAAACTAAGAAGTATAACCTTTAGATATGACTTCTTGCATTCGTATGTGCAATCGTAACCCTAAAAATTGAGCACCCTTGACAAGGAAATGTGTACCTGTTTGTTATTTCACCATTAAGGCATATTGGAAAATTTTTAGATCGTCTTTAAGAAATTCAAACACGGTCCATTTTCATCATAGGAGAGGAACATTATACTTAGTAATATATGATTTATTGCAACTTTGCATGTGAGAACACTTGTATATTAAATTTTTTACTAGAAAGGGCACTTTTTTATCTCCATCAATAAGCCGATGAACCAAGAAATAACAATTGATCTAAAAAATTCTTGGATTCTGTTTTCCATAGCCATAACCAGCACCATTCCATAACGATTGTCTTATCCCAAATACTCAGAGTTGATCTTTCTTTATCACCTATCAAGAGCTAATTTTGATGATAGAACAAGTTTCTCCAAGTCCTTTCATGCAACTTCCATCCATCATAACTTAGACTCCACCCTTCTGTTTAAAGTCTCTCTGAAACTTAGATCTCTGCTACACGGGCCTATATCCTCTCAAATAGTTCTCCGACATCTCGTCTTCAATTGCTGCAAGCTTGTCGCTCCTGCTCACCTGCTTTCATCACATATTTATCTCTGCATTTTTCGTTTCTGTCATGTACATCTTGTTGATCAAGCCCTTTTAATTGCCTTGCATTCTGCTCCATACAGCATTCAAGGCTTTGTTACTGTTCTATATATTTTTCTTATGCCTTCAGAGGATAGGTCGCTCACATAACACCAGGAAGCATCGTGTCACTTATCTCCAGTTCTGTTTCTGTTGCATGCTTATATGCATAGTCTAGGCTTCCATTCTTTTGTGTAATGGATCCTAGATAACAAGCTGATCATATTATTGGATCTCTTTTTGATCAATTTTGAATATGAGGCGTATAGCATTTTCATTTCTTTTCTTCCTACACCAGTTGTCAAACTACTACCCTATGTTGTGTGGAGAGGGTTTGCCTTGGCATCATGCTGGGCTTTTTCCTTTTTGATATCTCTCTTTTTTGTAGGAAGAATAATGTATCTGTATTCTATCTCAAATCTTAAGCAACCACATGCATGATACTAGGAGGGTATTCATAGTAAGCACTTACCTTGTATGTAGAAGTCGTTTGTTGTAGAACCCTTCCTATTCGGGTTTATTTTCTTGTTTCACCTATTTGCTTTGTTGTTTTTGTTTATTTTTTCAACAAACAATTTAAATGTTTTTCGATGACTGTCTAAATAGCAATTGTTGCTTGTTAGCAGGAAAATGTGTGGTTATCTACAGGAAAGCGAATGCATCCATTTTTCACTTGTTCGAAACCAGCCAAGAGTGCGTCATCAGCTCAAGCCATTGCAAAAGTGAAAAGTAGACATTTTGTTTCCTGTCCTCCTGTTCATGTATTTGATAAACAGGTACTGAAAATGAGGTTGATTTTGTGTTACCGTAAAGTTTATCATTATTATCTGATGTTACAATGTATTCATTTGTGAAGTTTATATGTAAATTTTAAAAAACTTTTATGTTAGCTAATTCTGCCATATGTTTTTTCCTCTCTAGGATGATGTCATTTCATTAGATTGGAAAAACTGGGTATTTTCAGAGAGGACTCTGCTTGACAAGAGTGGTTGTTCTGCCATGAGAAATGATTTTTCAGTTTTTGAGGGCTCAGTTGAGCCTTTCAGATTACATACTCTTTGTCCTAAAGAGGTGCATCTAGATCAACTATTAGATAGAGAAGAAAAGGATTCTTTAACCTCAGCAATAGCCTCATCTATATTATCCACTGGGCAAAATCAAAGCGAGCAGTTGCTCTCACACTTGAAGTTGGTATATTTTCCAAAGTACCTATATATACAAGACTTTCTTTGCTGTATTCAGACAATGTGAAAATCTTCATTCAAGTGTCTTATGTGCATCATTTTACTCATTGCTCATGTTGCCTGTAGGTCCATGTTAATGGCAATAGTTCTTTGTCATTTAGATGTGGTAGTTGCGTAAGTAATTTGGAGAGCAAGCATGAGGATTTGCTACTTAAGGAAAGGTAAGATATCTCCAAAAATAATGTGCAGATGATTTACTATGTTCATGTTGATGACTGAAACAATTAATATAGTTTGCTTTTCTTATCCAAGGAGAGAAATTAAATAATCATGTTCTGAACATAATGTCCTGAAATTTTCTCATCTCTAGGTTGGCATCATACTTTCGACGTTGCAGTTATTGGCCTGAGTGTAGCCTATGGATAAACAAGTACCAGCCAGAAAATGCCTCAGAAGTGAGTCACTTGTGGTGCTCTCATGCTTCTGTTTCAGTATGTGGAATGTATGCCATATTTTGATAAAGATATAGAAAAATCTTTTTATGGATCTTTCTGCCTTTTCTGCTGCTTCTGTTTCATTATGTGGAATGCATGCCATCCTGACGCAATATCACTATAGCTTTTATTATTATTAACTTAAACTGGTTTATTCTCCAGGTGTGTGGAAACAGCGAATCTATTAGATCCCTCAGTGAATGGCTGAAGTCATGGCATGAAAGAGGACGGCAAAGCAGTCAGAACTGTAAATCTGGTGAAAAATGTGCCATTGAAGAGAGTGAGGATAGCTTATATGAAAATGATTCTGACAGGGATGACAGAGAAGATGCAGCTATCCTTAAAAATGTGCTTTTAATTACTGGACCTGTTGGGGTGTGTATTCACCTCAGTAAATATATTATTACTATTATATTTTTTTTCCTTTTATCCCATTTGTTATGTGTTTTTAGAGCATTATGTGTGCATTTTCAGTGGTTTTAATTGACATATTAACAAGTAACAAGCCATACCAGGCATGTTGATACGTACAGAAGCAAATATTCTTTCCTACAAGAGCCGAGATGTGTTATGTCATGCATTGAGTGCATCTTCTGGTAGATAGCCTCACAATTTTTTTAAAATGTCAAATTGTCTTAGTAATTCTCCATAAGGATGCAATCTTGACTGATCTTGCTGGATGAAAGCTCGGATTTTTGGCAATAAAAAGGATCAGGGAAAACCAAAGTTTCCGAGGGCTGCGTCAAATGGTGAAAGGACTTTAATAGGATTAATTTTAAATTAAAAAAAATGAAGAAAGGAAACTAAGTTGATTTAGGAAGTCTTTTTTCTTACGTTGACTAGTCATATACCTATTGGTCATCAAAATTTTTGTCTATTGCTGCTTAGAATAATTTTTAGGATAAAGACAATCTTGTTACTTCATTTGTAGGGTTCTGAGAGGACAAACTTGGAGATGATGAGGAGGCTCTTTTTTCCTTCTCCTTTTTTGTTTTTTCTTTTCTGTTCTATTCTTTTTTTTTTTGTGTGTTTGGAAGGGTGGGGGGGGGGGGAGGACATTGAGTGGCTAAATGGAGTTCCTGTACAAAGATAAGGAAGGTCCTTCTCCTCCTGATCTGACTTTTTTGAATGCTGCACTTATTCCTGAGTATGATCTTCAGATAATATTTTTAGATGTTGGATCTACCTTGAATTTCAGAAATTTGTGTTTATTCTTTTTCCTTGCACATTATCTGCTATTAATCCTCTTTATTGCACTCCAAATTTGATCTATGCATCAATTACAGCTAATCCAGTTTAGGACCCTATTCTTAGTACTTTTGCTCCTTTAGGAACTGCAGAGATTTTCTCCGTAGTCTTTAACCCTATTTAACTTTTTGCTTTCACCTGAAATTCAAGTTTCAATTTGGTACCATTCTTATCTTTAAAATTAGAAATAATCTTTGTCACTAACTTCTTTCTTCAATAAAACACATATTGTGTCTATTATTCTAAAGAATTAGGCATTAAGTCTATGAATCATAATACTGATTCCATCTTTTTGAACATGGGTGAAAAAGTAAAGAAAAATTAATTATCTTTTATTTATCCAGTCTAATCCTGTTATTTCATACTTGCATATTTTCTCTTCTTTTTTTCTCAGCAACGGGTACAAATAGAAAAGAGAAATTTAAACCAGTAATCGGTTCCTGATCGTCGTACCTTTAACAAGTCAGAAGGACTATTCTCTATATCAGTGTCATGTTAGAGTAGTGTTTAGTCATTTCCACTACTTAGAAATCTTTTACGAGTTGTTGCATGCAAAATGCATCTTTTTTAGGATAATATACATTATTTTTATTACTGATGCATTGTGTGATTAGTTCCTAACCATCCACTAACTTCCGATTAATTCCAGTATGCATTATGTTGAAGACTATACTTAAAACTTAATTCAATTGATCAGTTGCTTCTGCTTCAAGATATGATGACTGAACAAATAATTTCCTTCTTGGGTACATAGTCTTTGTCTCTTATTGTCTATTTCTTGTAAATAGCCGATTAGATTTTATCTTCTTATACAAATATATAACTTGATTTAACTCACTCGTTTAACTACTTGGATTAACCCATCAACCTACATGAAAAAAAGGGGAATCTGTCCAATGCATTTTAATGTCTATCTTTTTTCCGAAGTGGATATTCTGATTTGCTGTTGTTATATAATTTCTCTCTCTTTTTTTGGTACATATATATATATATATTTATTTTTTTTTCTCTTTTACTTGCATTAATTGCATGAATTAATTGAATCTATAATCACTTTTGGTGTGTTCTCATGCAGAGTGGTAAATCTGCTGCCATCTATGCCTGTGCAAAGGAGCAAGGCTTTGAAGTAATTGAGGTACTTATGAATTTATTTTCTTTGCCTTAGTCACCTATATTCAAGTTGATTGTTAGATTAATAGACAACACCTAAATTTCAATGCCAGCTTGAGAAAACTTGAATTGTCTGCTCATCCAATTCTTAATTTCACAAGCTTGTTTATCCTTCCCTAAATCCACTCTTATTTAAATCACACGAGATATTGTCTGCAAATTTATGTATATATGGTCTAAAACAAGGTATGAAGGCTGGTGTTGACACCTGGGTGCACAGACGGCAATGTTGATTGGCACTTGGGTGACTCATGCATGGGCCAACAGACGGCACATGTTGGCATGCACAGAACTTTCCTCTCTGACTGACATGTCGTAGCTTATGTTGATTCATGCTTACTGGCATGGCCGGCACTTCAATCCTTTTAAAATGACTCGCAATAGATTTTGTTCCTTAGAAAGGCATATCAGGCTTTGATTGAATGGTCTGATAAGTTTGAAATTGCATGGAATTTGTTAGATTTTTAGACTCATTTATGAATACTAAAGAAGAGGTGCCATATCAGGCTTCTAACTCATGTTAGGCTTAAAGAGGGAGGAAGCATATTTTTTGGTTGTGCAACTCTTATGCAAATCAACTATGAGATCTAGTGCTACGGACTTAAAGGAAAATCGAAAATATAATAAGAAAATAGAGAAAGTTGAGATAGAAAGAGAATGAAAAGGAGAGAATAAGAGAAAGAAGAAACAATAAATTGGAGTATGGTTGCAATCAAGCCAAACTCGATTGTGTTTGGGTCCAGTCAAGCTTGGCTTAATTGATTTTGAGCCTGAAATATGGGATCAAGCTTGGCCCTATTTATTATTTGATTAAGGTTAATTTCAAACTGAGCCAAACATAAGCCTATTTTGATCAGCTCGATAATCTTGTTATAGATGCAATCAATTTGAGCTTGTATCAAGCTCCATAAATGCTTCCTTCAAGCTCTGTTCAAGTTTGAATCAACTTTCAAGTTCAGTTTCATTCTTGGTTCTTCCTTTTCATCATTTTAAAACCAGACAAAAGAAGAAAGATCAGCTGTTGGATTTGGTCTAACCATTAAGTACATCTTAGTTTATATACATCATTATATTGTATACAATATACATAAAAGTTATATGTGCCTTGTGAAACTGAGCTTGATCAACTTAATGCTGTTTTTTACACATTTCTAGCCATCTAGTTGGATCAGCTTGGGTCCAAATTTTCAATATTTAGACATTGTAATTTGAAAGTTTCCTTGAAGATTATGTGAAATTTTTTGCACCATCTCACTATCTCACTCTCACTTCTTACTGGTTTTTTGATTCAAGATATTTGAGTGGAGCACAAGTTTGGGCCTAAGGTGTCCAAATTGAGACATCATGCCTTCCTCTCACATGGTTCCAAAAGTTGAGCCACCACTGCGTGTAACCTAGATTATTGCCTAATAAATTTGGATGTGGTGCAAATATTTCTTATGCCTATAATGATGCAATTTGCTTGATGCCCAAATTTTTTTCCCTCCATGTCGAATAACAAGTCTGTTTCTTAATTAATAGAGAAGAATCTGGCATAAAATCAATTGTTTTGTTTTTAAATTCCACCATGATTATGTCTTACTAGTTGTTTTTAGCTGATTGTATCTATGTATGTCATGACTGGTGACTGGAACTTCATTTGAATCTTGAAATGTGATCTTCATTAACAATCAAAATATGAACCATATTAAAATGGAAGCATATGATTTCCCAAAGCATTACTAAAATTGTATCACAAGAAATAAATTTTAAACAAAATCCAGTTGCAAACTCTTGAAGATAATCTGTTTGATATAAACAGCATAAACAAAATGCAATCAGCTGCATTGCTGGCATTGCTTGAATAATCATCGAATCCAATAGTGATTTGAAAAGCCCAGGCTCTCTTTCTTTGAAAAGGATCATTCACTACAAGAGTTAGGAAAGTTCAAGTAATTCAAACTAAATTACATTTTCTTACAACGCTTCAAAAAATGGTTCGGATGATCACATTTCTTATAGGGGTTTACTTGTATCATCAATGTTAAAATGGATGAGACTACTTATATCATCAACAACAATTCGGATGGGGTCACTTATATTCTCATTGTTAAAGCAGATGAGATTCCTCATATCCTCCAAATCCACTAATACTAGATGGTCAGAGGTTCACTCATATCCTCATAGATAATTCGGATGAGGCCATGTATACCACCTAGTCATAGGTCCACTCATATTCTCATCAATAATTTGGATAAAGTTATTTGTATACTCATTATTAAAGGATAAGAAGCTACTCATATACTTGAGGTCCACTAATACCAATTGGCCAAGGGTCCACTCATATCCTCATTGATAATTCGAATGAAGTGGCATATACTTCAACATTTTTCATATTTTAATTGCATAGGATAGTCATTTGAATCTTGGATGGTCATTTGAATATTGACAATTCAGATGAAGTGGCTAATCCTCGTTTGAATGATTTGAATCTCGGATCATGACAATATATCCTTTGAGTATCTCTTTATTGGGAAATATGCACATTCTTTGAAACCGCAAAGATGACAAACAGTTTCATTTTAGCTCTGTTATAACTAGAGAATAATGGTATTAACATCCAAGGACCTGTCTGGTCATACAAATAGATACAATTTAAAACAATTTCTGCAGATTTTGCTCTATAAGGTGTTCTATTAAAGTAATCTATTTTCACTTTCTGTTTTCTTTTCTTTTCCTTTTTTTTGTGTGTGTTTGGGAAGGGGTGGGGGGGTGGAGGAGGGGGATGGGGTGAGAGGCGGGAGTTCTAGAACTGCATCGGGGAGTCACGACCTAAATTATGTTCACAAACTTATTCTGAAGCATTAACTATCTTCTGTTGTGAGGCTTAAGCAATCTATTCAATGAAGTAATGATACTTTTTGTTGGATTCAGTGGTTCTGTATTTATAAGCTTTATCTTCTTTGACAGGTGAATGCATCTGAATTAAGAAATGGAGCACATGTAAAGCAAAAATTTGGAGAGGCAATGGAATCACATGGATTTAACAGATGGTTTGTCACAACTTCTATAGGATAGATTTTATATTTAAGATCTCATTTTCTATTTGTTTAATGTGTGCCCAAACCATCTGATATGCTCTTTCTTCCTCGGCCCATAATCTTCTCTATCTTTAATTGCACACAAGGTTTTAATATAATTTTTAAGGTTTCTTTTTTTTATACTTGATATGATAGTTGATTTGACTGTAGCTTGTTTAGATGTTTGCTCTTGTAGTTTGAGTGTATAATTTTGGGAATTAACTAGTCTAGTTTGGACAATTGCTAAAGAATTCTTTTTCCAACATTGTGTGGATAAAAATGTTGATTCTTTATGTTCTTCCATATGCTTTGTCAAAAACTTCTAAATGCTAAAGGTTCCTCTTCGCATATAGCACCATTTTCAGTGTCTGAAATAGAATCAGAACAAAGGAAGCAAATGTCTTTGTACGTGTACAACTTATCAAATAAATAATCTTATTTTCTACATTGTGTGCACCTGTTATTCATGTGGGCAACATTTGACTACGAAATAGCTATTTGTTTTACTGACATGAAAATTTCTGCACAAAAACTATTCCCAAACTTAAGATTATGTTGTTTCATTCGCAAACTAATATGCATTCTTCATATGAGCTAGACTATTGTAGTTTTCAAGTCTCCTATGGACCTAGAATTTTGGCTATAGAGATAGAAAAGTCTCAAGTATTTGCTATGCAAATAAAGCAAGGAGCAAGGAGGGAGGAAAATCAATTAAGGAGGGCCACTAAAGCAAGATGGTTACGAGGCTTCAGTTTGCGCTATGCAAATAAAGCAAAGGGTTCAGCAAGTATAGGGTTACTTTATATAATGTTTAAGATGCAGAGACTACCTGCTAATATAATTTAGATCAAACCAACTTGATGTCCTTTTCCGGTTCCAACTTTGTGGCTATCATGTCTCCTTTTGGCCCTAAATGATCATTCTTTGTACCAACACTTGCATATGCCTATTCTTTTCTGTTTCACGAGGGTTCTAATCTTCTTATTAAATCATTCAGTTCTGGATACCCTAAGATCTTCAAATATTTCTTTGGTCTTTCAGATCTTGAAGATTTTGGCTTATTTGTAAATAGTCATATACTTCATATGAGTTTTGTAATCCCCTCTACAACCCTTCCACTAAATGGTGCATTATACAGGAACTCTGCTTTTGGCAAGATATTCTCTAGTTTTTAGATCTCGGTACAAAATATTCTCTAGATTCTGTGAAAAAGCTCTCTGCAGTATTAAATCTCTACTATGATAGAGATGAGCCGCACAGAAGGATTATTCGGATCTTTTTTTATGATGGTTCTATTATTCTATCAATCTGAAAGGAACAAGTGCTGACCCATTTGAATGCAACACATAAAATAGGTGGTGTTCTAGCTTGTTTAAGCTATATTTTCATTTGATTGCTCTCTGTATATTTTGAGCGATGACTTTGACAGACTGTCTATGTTTGCATGTATTGTATTTTGCTCCACTGCTTTTGCAATGCAGTCAGGGATAAAACAAACTGCATTATTTTTATATTATTTTTATTGATGAAGATTAACATGATGTGCTTGTGTTCCTTCATCCAGGTCTCAACTGATAGGTCCGAGGGAAAAGCATAACTCTGAGTTACTGCCTAACACAGTTTGCATGAGAGAAGCTGATGACTTTGAGAATTGCTCAATTAAGATGGCTTTAAGAGAATGTGAAATAGAGAAAGCTCATATAGAATGCTCTTGTAATGTTGTAGAGAATAGACGTGCCCTGACCCAAGTTGCAAATAAAACCCTAATTCTCTTTGAGGATGTAGATACTGTTTTTGATGAAGATCGTGGTTTTATTTCTACTATACTTCAGCTGGCTGAAACTGCAAAGCGACCCATGATACTTACAAGCAATAGTGAGTAACTAATCAATCCATGGTAGAGTTTGTTAGCGACTATAAATTTCTTATCCCTTGTATATTTATCTGATATGTAGATAAGAATCCTATCTTACCACAGCTTCTGGACCGGGTCACTTTGGAGTTCAAACATCCATCATCTGAGGAGCTGCTGTCACTTGTACACATGGTAAAAAAAATTGCAATTTTGAAATCATATATCTGTCATTTCTACATGCCTTGGGTACCTTGGATGTGTTAATTGGTGTTCCAAATTGTTCATTCTCAATTTTTTTGTAGATTTGTGCTTCTGAGAAAGCTCAAATTTCTGCCCAATTGATGGAGCACTTAATCAGGTCTTGTCTAGGTGATATCCGTAAGACTCTTATGCTTCTTCAGTTCTGGTGCCAGGGCAAGAGAGACCATACAGGTTAGCAAATTATAACAAGACAAGTATTTTGCTCTTTGCTGAGAAGGCCAGGATTTTAGTTTATATTGCTACTGTATATATTTTGCTGCCTTGAAGCTGTGTTTGTTTACTGTATTTTCTTGTGTACGCAGATTAATCCTCTGATGAGAGGATCAGCTTATAAATTTCATGTTATCTCATGCCATGAACTGTCTTATTGCTTGGTTCTGGAATCCCATTGTCTACTTTTCACTGTGAAGATTAAACATTAAAACCTAGTGGCAGGCATTGTTCCTGTCATAGATTTTTCTGGTGACTTTAGCTAGATGCCCCTAGATTGCGATATGTTTATTCGACTCTCACTAATCACAGAACTAGGCCTTGGGTATTTGTAAATGATTATGAGTAATTAAGAAGTTGAATTGTATCAAGTTATGGTGTTATATTACCTTTCTGCAACTCTTATCTTCTGTTTCTAAGCTTAACAATCATTTGTTTTCCCAGTTCACTTCTACCTATGTCAAATTGCATCTACTTATACTGAAAGTTTGTTAATAAGTTATAATATAGTGTTTATCATACTCTTCTAAATAATTATTTAGTGATTTCTACTCTTTCTATTCTTCAGACAGGAAAATGCAATTCACCACATACAGTCCCCTCCCATTTGATATTGATGCTGCACATCTCATAATGCCAAGACTAATTCCGTTTGAGTTTCGATGTGAACTGTCAGAAAAGGTGGGTAAGGAGATCAATAAAACAATTTCTTTGGTAGAAGAACAGTTCATGGAGATGACGAAGCAAGAAGAACTTAACTCAAAAGAAAATACCAATTTTTTCAAAACGAGAAAGAACACAGCAAATACTATCAAGACTAGGAAAAAACACAAGTTAAAAAGAAAAAATTCAAGCCTTGACTGTGCAGAATTTTCAGCTCAGGCCAATGATCTGAATGACTTATTTGATGCTTCAGATTCCCCAGCGACAAATGCTCGACGAAAAGTTAAGCACAGTCGAAGTACAATATTGTCTTCCCAGTCTGAGGATGAGCTATGTGCTAATGACCTTCCACCTGCAGAAATTACTTCAGTAGCTCCTAACAGCTGTCATCTGGCAGATATGTTGACAGTGCCAAGTCTACAGGCACTAAATGACTTGGATCTGTGTAGTGATCCCATATATCAATCTAGAAGGGATGTTAATGCTCAAAATTCATTTGAAACTCTTGAAATGGTATCTGCTTCACATATCTGTGACACATTCAAATTGCTGGATGTGTCATTTGTTCCAGAATCTTCTTTCATATCTGAGGCTGGGGCCCACAAAAAGGATGATCTTCTATCAATGGCAGTATCTTCTAACAATGCATCTGTTTGTTTTACTGGTTTTGTTCAGTCAACTTGTGCCCTGCCAGAAGCAAATGCTGGTACTCTAGATGGACCTGTGGCTGAATCAATAACCTGTTCGGAAAGCAATGCTGGAATTACACGTGAGGATGTGGAGTCAATTTATGGACATGAGGAACAAGGAGATTCTCAAAATGTAGTTGAAACACCTTCAGCCAGTGGATATCAATTGATGGATGAATGTAGCCGGATTGATTTCAACATGCGGTTGACACCTGGGAAATGTGGTAAGTGCTCTCAGGAAGCTGTTTCTGTGCCAGAAACATGGAGAAAACTACGCAATCAACGTGAAGATCTAAAATCATATTTAAGAAGTAACAAGAATGAAGCTTCTTCAATAATAAAGTGTGCTTCTGGACTGACTGATTTTCTTTCTGAAACTGACATTATATTCAGTAGCTGCAACCCCATTGTCAATGTAAGATAATAACCTTTTTACTTCTATACACTTGAGAAATTATGTTCTTTAGGCCTTGGGAACTTCCTGAATGATGTTGAGAAATTTTTGCAGGACATCTTAGAGCCGTCATTAACACCCTGTGTTGAACCAGATGCTTCTTCCTGGTATGATCAGCAACTTGAGATGGGATCTACATATGCACAACATGGCCTTTGCTTTCACGCAAGCAGGTGCTTGTCCCTAGGCTCAGAATTAGGCTTTGAAAACACAGTGGATTTGGCACAGGAAATGCTGGCTTCCAGCACTAATGTTATGGCCCTGGGGAAGCTGCTCGCCCAGGGGAACGTCACCAGTCAAAATTTATATGATGGAAGATTGCATATAAAGGCACCAAGATATGGCTTATCCATAAGAAGGTATGACCTTATATCTTCTGGTAAGGCAGTAATTATAAGGTGCTTGTTGAAGAAATGGTACTTGCTGGAGTAAGCTCTGAATATTAAGTATCCTGCATCTCTAACTATGCATCTTTTAAAGCACGTATAAGATCGCTTATGCATGAAGGGTAGGTGTTGAAATGCTTTGCCTCTTTTGTGATTTTCTAGTCATTAAGTCATTTCCTCTTTACATGCATGTCTTTCCCTTGTATTAAGTCCAACCACTCTAGAATATGTCTAGGGTTCTCTTTTCTATACGCATGGAGTCATGGTGTCTGCATGAGCATAAGTGTTTCCAGTTTCCAGTTTCCAGTTTCTGTCATAATCTAGCTGAGAATAATAGAATTTATTTTGCATGGTTTGTCCGTGGACGATGTACCGATCTATTCATGTCTTGGGAGTTGGGGATTGGCCGTTTCAAATATCAAGCTTTTTGGCGCGTTAGATTCCTCAAGTCAAAGAGGAGAATATAATTAAGGTTTAAATTAAGAAAAGGGGTTCTGTCTTAACATAATATCAAAATGCTTTTATAAAGAGAGTTTTTTCCCCTTCTGAGATAAAAGGAGGCAGCGACCTGCACTTTCATCACTCAGGCCTAAAGATTTGGGGATGCACTACCCAAGATTCGAATCCAGAACCTCTGTTTGCTGAGGAGAGGGGTGTGATTATTGAGACAAGCCCCAATATACTCACAAAGAGTCAGGTAATTAGTGTTCTTGGAAGATGCAAGGACAATGCCGTTTTAAGGGAACTCTTTTTTCTTTTAATTAATGCGAACATCAATCTAATATTCAATATAGAAGATCTCTGTATAGCAATTTGAAGAGCAGGTTTTTAATTCTTTCAAAGTCTCTAAGATGTTGTTTAAAGGATTTGCTCACCAATATTATTTCACATGGCAAGGCCGATATCAGTTTCCACCTAGGTGGAACTATCATTTTATTTTAGTATATTATATTGGATGAATTCCAAAGCTTGGATTCAGATTTTTACTTAGAAAAGACTGCTGATTCCATGAAGAGAATCATCTATTTTTTGATAAATACGGTCCCACCATATATACTAACAGACTTTTTTCATTTTTCTCAGTTCTGCTATGAGAGAAGTTATAGATTTTATTTCTGTTTTAAAAAATTTGCATATGTATTTTTGGTCGGTGCAATTAGCAACATGGGAATGAGCTAGAGCTCAATTGATTAAAGTCAGTTTGCAACCATAAAATAGAGCTATGGAGAATAAAAACACAATTTACAGATTTCACTTCTACGCTAGATAGTTTGGATATCTATTGGTCAGATGCATTATAAATTGTAGGCATGGGTTAGAGGTCAGTTTATGGAAGTCTTTGAACCAATATTTTTTATGGTGCTTATCTTTGTTTTGTTGTTAAAACAAAATGCCATCTCTCTTACGTACTGGGCAAAAGTTCCTCAAAAAGATACTTGGACTGAAAGATGGGCTATCTTGTTGTGGCAATGTATATGTGGCCATGCTTGTAGAATAACAGCCAGTGGGATTTCCATCTATTCTTTTTTTTTTTGCTGAAAATTTCCATCTATTCTTTAGGACTTACATTTTCTTCACTGCTGCTCAAGTGTTGACTCTTCCATTGCTGTTATGCAGGGAATTGGAATCTAGACTTCACAACATCATTCTTTCTATAGCTCCAGCAAGGTTGTTCAAGACATTCACAGGCATTGCTTTCCATGAATACTTGTCCTTCATGAGCCAGATCTCCAAATTAGAGTGCTCGCGACTCTCAAAAAGCACAAATCAGAGCCCACAGAGAAGGTACCCACGGACAAGGTATGCTCTTAATTTTTAGATCACTTTACAAAATGAACCCTTTAGTTATGGACAGCTATTGGAGAGTCAGGAGATACATATTAACAAGTCCATCTATGGGCTTAATTATGTTCACTAAGGATTGCCTTTGATCTAGCCTGACATGTGATTCCATAAAATTGCCCTCAGTTTCTTGTCATGTTATCAATATCTGTCTGGTCAGCTTGACCCAAGGACATTGCTGGATGCTTCAGTACCAATCACCAGGTTTAGGGTTGGTTCCAGGCTAAAAAGGGACACAGCTGAGCTCCCAATGCTTGTTGAGCTTACTCATGTGAATGTGCTAACCCTTTTTTCGCAGGTCTCGGCAATCAGGGCACTACTTGAGTTCTGGCGCACTATCACTGTCACCTGATGATGTGGAATTTTTGAATCAAAGCAGCTGCCTTAATGGGGTAGGTTCCACATGATAAATGGATGACAAGTATTTACAAAAGATAAAGTTGCTCGTTCAAGCACGACTTACAGTACTAACTTGGATAAATGTGGAGGTGACCAGTAGAAGTGAAGAATGAGATGCGCCAATATTCGCTCAAAAATCTTTCAGCTTTGGCAAGCTCCAGAGTGTTTCAAATGACTTATTTATTTAATGCAGTCCATATTGGTTCTACAGAAAATGGTACGCTGTGCTAGGAAATGGTGCGGCCGATCTTTCAGTTTTTGTTCTGCACAAAATACACATGTAATTTTTTTTTCTTATCCAAAATCTGTCAAGTTTATGTAGAGCTAGGATCCTGCTTTGGAAACTCCCCAGGGTTTCAATTAATGTATTTATCTAATGCAGTCTATATTTGTTCTACAGAAAATGTCACCTTGTGCTAGGAAAGCATGCAGCCTGTCCTGAACAGACTGTAAATGTAATTTTTGTTCTTATCCAAGTTCATATAGACCTAAGATCCTTACAAGGTACATGACATTGTTCTTCCTGATCGGGGTAAGTGTGTTTCCAGTCAGTCAAGCCATATTTTCTCAAACATACGAAGTACGTCTATCACTGCCCATCAAGATATTTTTGAGGACCCTTAGGGGCTTATGCTGTTAATTCTTTGAATTCTTGCTGACGTAAATGAGTCAAGCGGAAATAGCTATCCTGAAAGGGAGAGCCAATTTGTCATTACTAAGACTGCCCCTTCTCAGAACAAGAGCATTGTATGTTCTAAGAATATATTGTTGAGTTCAGCCAATCAAAATGTAACGCCAACCAAAAAACGTATTTATTTCTGATTGTACATGCTTTACAAATAATCCATGCCTCTTGAAGTGCTCACGCGAGGAGTAGCTTTTCTCTTTACAAAATTAAATAATTTAAAAAAAAAGAGAAAATGGATTTGAAGAAAGGTTGTCTCTGGCAATTGCCTTTTAATGGGGGTAACTTGTCCGAACGCTGTAATGCTCTCAAATTTCTTTGTGCTCAAATATTCCACCAGTGCGGATGAATACACTTGAAACATGCAGAGACTCTACATTTTGACCAATATTCGCCACCATGGGATCAAAGTGTCCCATGTCATTTCCATGCCCTTGAAATTTGATCAGTTGTTAATACTCACATGACAAAACCAGAAGTGAATACATAATCAAGGTTTATTACGCTGACCGATACCAACCGTATCGTGCAAATCAGTTAGGCATATGAGTTGAATCGATTTGTTCCTGTTCAAATTGAGCAAAACTATTTTGTACCATCTAGTATTGACCCACATAATAGCTGAGAGTGAGAATAAGTGTTGGATGCTTGTTTTAATACGGGATACATATCATATTATACCGAATCGATAATATATTGATACGGTTCTCGACACTATTTTTGCAGATCTCGAACACAGTATTTATGAAAAAAGAGCTGCCTTCTATTTTTAAGCAAAATACAAAAATGAAAATAATTTAATTGTCACTTGTTAAACAATGCACATTCTAATCAGATGAACATCCTCTAATCTTTCCAAATATGTTGACTATTGGGATCTTTATATTTGGTGAAATTATGGGCCGTCGTATTAAAAATGGAGCTCTAATGCATCTCAATCTCATTCTCACAATTTGGATTAAAAAGAGCAGTCCAATGTACGGGGCTCTTACACAAGATCTAGAGAGATTGCAAAAGGTGGTTTTTGTGTTTCAAATATAATCTTCAGGTCAAAATAAAGCAACTGTACAGCTACGCCAAGGCTCTCCATTTGTTTCAATGGCTTGGATGTCAAACCATAAAGAGCTCATGCTCCTCTCTTGCATAAAGTAACAAAAACAAGCTGATACTACCTATGTATAACATTTGGCAGAGGACAAAAGCATTGTTCAACCGGATTTCTGTAGAGAATATCTCAGGAGAGCATTTAAATTCACTAGCAGATAAAACATGAATAAAGAAAAATGGCACTCTATTTATTGAGGATTTCTTTGGGTGTGTGTATCATAAGACTATATTTTTCAAATGAATTATGGTTTTACAAATCCACATATTTTTCAAAGGGCTCTCTATGTATATGATGCACCATCGAGGCCCCAACGTAGAATTTTCTTGTTCACCGCCTCCTCCAACGTTTTGCACGCGATGCTCGGCTCGGGTGAGGGGAACTGAGAGTCGGCAAACAGGTTGCCGTCATTACTTTCAGCTTTACACTCTCCACTGGTTAGTGCGGTTAGGGCATGCCCTTGGACCGGCGGGGGCATTTCGGGAATTCGAAGCTGGGGTGCGGACACTGGACGGCGACCGAGTAGAAAATGAGAAGACTCATTCGTCTTCTTTCTCTCGGATCCGAAAAAGAAAGGGGAAGAAGGAACTTTTCGGGTCTCGCTCTCTTTCGACAGCCGTCAGCGCTCTTTGCCGGTAGCCCTTCTCTCCCTCATCCCATCTCTGGGGTCTTTGATTTGTCTTGCAGTGAATTCTTCGTTTTGTTTTTCTCTCCGATTGAAGCCGTTTTACCGAAGAATCCTAAGCTTTGTGACTGTATAGACATCAGATCTGTAGCTGAGAAATGATGGGTTCTTCTTGAATTTTACTTTCTAGATGTTTTTAGGATATGCTATCGATCTTGAATTGTTACGGTGTGGACTTCGGGTTTGCTTGACTTCTTTCGGAGGATCTTGAGTTTACGACTGCTGTTGCATCGGATTTCTGGTAGCTGTTAAACACCGAGATTTCAGGGTTTTCCGATTTAGGTGCTAGATTTCTGGTTTGCTTGGTTTTAGTTTTTTCCCCTCCTTGATGCTTTGGTTTGATATCTGAGGAGTGTTGAGATTTTCGGTGGTTGTTGCACCAGATTTCTTAAATAAAAAAGCGTGGGCTCCCGCCATTGTGCGGTTTGGAGAGGGTCAGATGCACGCATCCTTAGGCCATTGTGCGTTTTAGACTTGTATGGATGTTATGATGAACTGATGCAGTTTTAATGTTCCTAGGGATGAAGATCTTTTGAGTTTAGATGGTTCTTCAGGATTTATAGGGTTGGAATTATTTTGAGGGGATTGGTAGTTTAGGGTTTAGTGGAATGTGCCAATATGGTGTATAAGGCGGGAGGGTCGAACTCCTTCAAGTAAGTTTTTAATATGGGCCCATGTGTGGATTAGGAATATAATATGTATGTCGCTCTTTCCTTATAGTTCACGAAATCTGGGGTTTAAATCCACATTTTCATTGTCTGCTTTATTATCATTATTGTTACTTGTTGAAGCAGTTCTGGATTTTGCTATGAACTAATTAAAAACCTATATTTTAAGATTTAGGTTCTTAATTACTAAATATGGTCCCATGCGTGCCTGGTATTTGTATGAGTATAAACTACAAAGCAGGACGTACTTTTAATCTTTTTAGTTTTTGAGTTACTATGGGTCTCTCTCTCTCTCTCCCTCTCACACACCCAGAGTTTTGCATTCATTTATTGTTCTTTTTTGTCCTCCATCCTCACTTATAGATCCTAGGCACCTTTTCTGATCTGATGTTTCTGTGCGTAATTTTTCATAGTTTGCTCTTTCTCTTAGTTTATATTTGGTAAGTTTGCATTTCATATCTGCAGCTTCTTTCTCTCTGTTTGATTATATATAAGAAAATGTAAATTGTCTTCAGAGACTTCAAATCGTGCCTGTGTAAGATCCATTGTTATATTATTTTCATGTGTTTAGTTTCATTAATACATTAGGCACGGAGCCATCCCATATGCTTGGGACCAGGCCAGATGGTTATAATCTGTCAGGGGGTGGAGCCTTGCAATGTATTCGGTCTTATACGCTTTTTTCATGTGTGCGTCTTTTTGAATTTTTGATTTATATGTACATGTTGCTGTGATATAGGTACTTTAAATTATATCGGTGCGTGCAGTTTTGTTGACATGTAGATCTATATAGAATTTTTATAAACCATTCAGCCAATTTATTTGTTTGACTGAATGATGTTCTTCTGGGTCATAAAATGTTGTTTTCCCTCTGTTTATTTATCTATATCTCTACTAAAATGGGTCAGTGTGATTGTTGTAGAAAAGATTAGGATGACCAATTTTTACAAGTCATAAAACTCTGAATTCATTTAATATCTTCATAATTGCATAATTTTGAAAAGAAATTCAAGTTATTTATGAGTAAAGACTTTCCAGGGAACAAAATCATATATTCATACTATGGGGGAGATCATATCCACAATTTGAGGTTAATCTTTAAACATCAAGTTTTTTTTTAAAAAAAATATTCTTATTGGCTGAGATATCGGTTTGCATTGATCTTGGTCACTTACCAATATGATATAGTCAATACATGGGCTCACAGAGACTTGGATGATATAAACTGGCATATTTTCTCATATCAGATCATCGTCTTAAATGATAATTGACCTCATGCTGACTATATTAGCCTAGATTTGGAAATCTCTGTTCCTAAAATTTGGCCAAAATATATTACTCGTTCCCCATTTGTCCAACTTACCATATCAGCTGAGACAAACCAAGATCTTGGTCCATCTCGGTCTTGGCCACCCATCATGAAGACAGAGATCTTTAGTCTTAAAAGCCTTGTTAAACCTAAAGAGAGGAGAATTGGGTGGATGGAGAAGTGGAAGAGAGGGAAAACCTAGAATTTCTCCAATCCAACTCAAAGTTCTGCTGAAAATACTACTTTTAAAATAATTAAAAATCGTGTAGTCTCTACATATTGCCGTTAATTAAGAATTGCTTCTGACTTGTGTCAGTAATTCAGTATTACATATCAATACATTCCCATGGTTTTGTGTATTTTCGCTTAAACTATGATAAGTTTTTAATATTGAAATTTGTAAAAATTACTATATCGGACTTATGCTCCGATTATTTTCTGTATAATCAAAGTTTATCTAAATCTTTTGCATTTTCCGGATAATTGCTTTCTTTTGTCCTTGCAGCTTTGAAAGAAGATACAATTGTGCACATAGTTTACTTTTTTTTTTATTTGATTCATTGGTTCACGATGGTCATTTACAAATTGGAGCTCAAGCTCAATACGTCTATGTGTCTGTGCATGTGAGAACATGTGTGCATGCACATGTATCACTTGGAGATTCTAGTATGTAAAGACACCTATATTAGGATGCCTCAAGAGTTCTTTTTCTCCCTTCTCATCATATTGCTTTGAAGAACTCTTTTGCATTCTGTAATATGTTAAATAAAAAGTTTAAGTTGGAAAGGCTGTTGTTTTGCTGAGGTAGAAGAGTACTTGGCTGAGGTGAATCTTTTTATGTATTTGTGGCTTAGCTATTTAAGAATCTTCCATACAAAAAATCTCCCTCTTTGATGACAACATAATGCCTTTTCTATTTGTTGATGAGACTAATTATTCTTTTTCTTAAAGCATTTATAATTTTAAGTGGTTGTAGTTTGTTTGAGAAATTTCTCTTCTCCTTTGTGTATTTTCTCTTAATTTTTGGTATCTTAAAACTCATTGAGATGTTGCCTGATTGCACTATTTTGCTTTTGCTTTTACTCCCACATGCCAGCCATTGTTCAATGTATCATTACATTTAATATCTTAAATTTATTCGAGTTTGGACATCATCAATTTCTTTGAAAGGTTGCTCTGAGCCATGCTTCAGAGCAAATGTTAAAACCTTGTTGGTACCAGGCGACTAAAATCGCACCTGTGACTGATCGGGTCATGGTTGCACCTGCAACCCCAATCCTCTTATCGACCAACCCCCAGTAGTTATTGATTGGTAATTTACTGGTACCAAATGGAATGGGGTTTGGCACCAACCAGTATGGACTGATACTGATCAGAACATGTAGAAAAGGATCCCTGTTTTTTCTGTTGGCATTTGAATGGGGAGTGGAGAAAGGGGAAAAGGAGAAAGAGAGGGATAATAAAGAAAAAACAGCAATAAAAATAAAAAGAATTAATTTAGGGAATGAAAAAAAATACCCTCAAGTGACCTAATTTATGACCTAACCAAACATAAAAGATTCTAAACAACAATAAAAATCGAAACAAAGGGAAAAACTCAAAAAATTAGCATCGATATTAAACCTATATGCCAACAGCTCCCAATGGTATTCTATCGACTTGTTGCCCAACTAATACTGGCACAGGGACCAGGACTTTAACTCTTGGCTCAAAGTATAGCTGTGCCTCACATTACTTATGCAATATGTATAATGTTTTATCAAGGTGCAATGATTATTTTTAAATCTGGCTTCTGCTTCTGTGTTCATTTCCTAACATTTTTGACTAGCTCTTAACCTCAACAGAAAAAAAAGACTAGCTCTTTCCATTTATTACTCACATTTTTTTTCAAAACAAAAACAATGGAGGGTTAACTAAGTCCGAGCTTTGATTGTTATGTCATTCTTTGACCCCTTCATTTTGCATTTAAACTTCATATAAAGTAGTTATTCAAATTGATAAATTTTGTTATTATTATACCAAGGTTTCAGAGCCCAATTTTAGTTTCATCAGGATTGTGGAGTTTGTCTTTGACAATGTTGCTCCAATTTCTAAGTTTTGGTTCAAAAAAGGAAAAGTAGGAGAATAATAAAAGAAGTCAAGAAAAGTTAACACAGATTATTTCGGAGTATTTTGCATTATGTAGGATCTCCATTATATAGTTTCGGCAATTCTAGGCTGAAATTAATATATGAAAAATCCATAAAGTCTAATAATAACTTGTATTCACATGCATGCTTCTCCAGTGGTTGACTTCTTGGTCAAGGGATTGTCTTAATGTGCATGTAGTTCTCTCGCAGTTGATGAATCTTTTGATTATTAACTGTCTGCACATTGAATCAGTCCATGATATTAATCATGACTTCAGGATCGCTTAATTAAGAATGAAATAGAATTCATTGGCTCTTTTGACTGATTTTCTTGTTGGTTCCTAATTTGGTATAGTTGGGAGTAGCTGGCAGTTCTTTCTAGTAATGAATGTTTTGGTAGTCCAGCACAACAAAAAAAAATGCTTCTTCTCTCTTTTTTTGTTGAAAATGTCGCATGATCAATTCAATCTCTTAGAATTTGATTTTGATGCCAAATGCAATTTTTTTGGTGGGGGGTTCATTGCTGGATATTGCTTGGGTTTCAGTTTAATGGAAAGGGTATTGGGGGCTGTACATATGAGCTATATCATATTTAGAACAAAAATTAAGATTGCTGCTGGGAAAGATGAGCAATGGAGTGAAATAAAAATTGAAAAGAAAGTGAAGATTGTTAGGTCCTCCAGGGAGAAGCAGAAAGGTATTTGAAAGGAATAGGTTATTGTTTATGTTGTGGAAAAAATAAATTATGTAAAATGTGAGATTTTTTTTTTTTAAATATTGATAATTTGAGCGTGACCATATCAAATTTGAAATCCACAATATTAATGTTGACTTCACTACTTTTAGATATTTCTACAACTTAATATGCTCAATCTATTTTCTAGTGAATGATTTATATAATTAAATTATTTAAATTACAATAAAACCCTGAAATTTAAGAGTCACTGTCTGTCCAGATTTATGTTGATTTTTCATTAGTGAACTGGCATTTTTTCACCAGATGTGGCTAAAGTATATAAGCCTGGAAAAAAAAGTTGATGCATGTGGACATTCATTATTTCTATTCAGCAAGTGTTATGTGGAACAAAATCTGATTAGATCTAAAACTATCTTTTAGTCCCAGAAATTATAGAGCATCTTTACTGAAATTTTTGAGATAATACTCTTGAATTTCTTACCTCTCTCAATTGAAGTGGTTGATACTAATCCATTGAATTCATAAATTATGGACCTGAAAGTTTCGAATCAATTAGAAACAAGAAGATTTAAGGCTTGTAACCTTGATGCAGCATTATGGGAAATAATTTGATTAAGAATGAAAAACAGTCTCTTTTGGTTAATATTGTATAATTTAGAGATTCCAGTCCTATTTAGACTGCCTTTAACCATATGGATCACGGTGTTCTAGGCTTATTTTTGGTAGATTGCCTTTACCAGCCACTCAAACTCTTTACAACTAATGTTAGTGAACTGTGGCAGTCAAGCATTTTATTTCTGATCAAATTTATTCTATTTTTCACTCTTCAGAAGATCTAGTTTTCTAAATATACGCGTCACACTTGCTGTCTTTATTAGGTATACTGCATGGTGGTTGCATGCTTTACAATTACCATTGGTATTTCATGTTTTTTGAAATTCTGCTAGTCGTTCAGCAACTATATATATAGCATCATCAAAATGACATTATTGTATGTTAAATCAGCATGCACCTTACTTGGATAGCCAATCGTGTGTTTTGGCAAGCTAATTAGTGTCCATACTACTTTTTTCTTCCCCCATTTGCACTAGATTCTTACACTTTTTCCATGGTGTATTTGGTGCTTTCCGCTGGTCAAACAGTGCCCCTTCGGTGTTCTAGAAGTCTCCTAAAATGGCGGATGGTCACGAAACTGACAAGAACATTGAGATATGGAAGATTAAGAAATTGATTAAGGCACTGGAGTCTGCAAGAGGTAATGGCACTAGCATGATCTCTCTTATAATGCCACCACGAGATCAAATCTCTCGAGTCACCAAGATGTTGGGTGATGAATATGGAACTGCATCAAACATCAAGAGTAGAGTCAATCGGCAGTCTGTGTTGGCTGCCATTACCTCAGCGCAGCAGAGGCTCAAGCTTTATAGCAAGGTTCCTCCCAATGGACTGGTTCTGTATACCGGAACCATAGTTACGGAGGATGGAAAAGAAAAGAAAGTAACTATAGATTTTGAGCCATTCAAGCCCATCAATGCGTCATTGTATCTTTGTGATAATAAGTTCCACACGGAGGCTTTAAATGAACTCCTGGAATCTGATGACAAGTTTGGTTTCATAGTCATGGATGGAAATGGAACACTTTTTGGCACTTTGAGCGGCAATACACGCGAGGTGCTTCACAAATTCACTGTCGACCTTCCAAAGAAGCATGGTCGAGGAGGGCAATCAGCATTGCGATTTGCTCGGCTTCGGATGGAGAAACGTCATAACTATGTACGAAAGACGGCCGAGCTTGCCACTCAATTCTTCATTAATCCAGCTACTAGTCAGCCGAATGTTGCTGGGCTTATTCTGGCTGGTTCTGCTGATTTCAAAACAGAATTAAGCCAGTCAGACATGTTTGATCCCCGTCTTCAGGCCAAAATACTTAATGTAGTTGATGTTTCTTATGGAGGAGAGAATGGCTTCAATCAGGCCATTGAGTTGTCAGCGGAAATTCTGTCAAATGTGAAGTTTATACAGGAAAAGAAATTAATTGGGAAGTATTTTGAGGAAATAAGCCAAGACACTGGAAAGTATGTTTTTGGTGTGGATGACACCCTTAAAGCTCTTGAAATGGGTGCTGTGGAGACCTTGATTGTTTGGGAAAATCTGGATATTAACAGATACGTGCTGAAGAACAGTGTTACTGGAGAAATCATCATAAAACATTTGAACAAGGAGCAAGAAGCTGACCAGAACAACTTCCGTGATCCAGCTTCAAATGCCGAATTAGAGGTGCAGGACAAAACTTCTCTGCTTGAGTGGTTTGCCAATGAATACAAGCGTTTTGGTTGCACCCTTGAGTTTGTTACCAACAAGTCTCAGGAGGGCTCGCAGTTCTGCAGAGGGTTTGGTGGCATTGGTGGAATCCTGCGTTACCAGCTTGATATAAGATCGTTTGATGAGCTGTCTGATGACGGAGAGGTTGACGAAGACTCCGACTAGGAATTAGCTGACCCATCAGCAGAGCTGGCCCCAGGATGTCTGCAATTGACGTATCATTTGCACCCAGTTTCATTCAGATTTTACATGATTCCCCCGTAATTTATCTACAGTCTGTATCTTTTTGTCTGTATCATCTAGGCATGCGGCATGCTATAGAATATTTCTCAAAGCTTTGTGAGTGGCATGACATAGGTACTTCGTATTTTCATAAGCAGAACAGCATTCAGCAACTTAAAGTTAAGATCTGGTTGGTCAGCTCAATGAAAAACTCAGGGAAAACCCAGGAATTTCTGTTGGATTATGGTGCTGGAAGAGTTTTTGTGGTTACTTGTGGTTCGCTTGCTTTGCATGTTTCATGGCACGCTCGTGACTTTCATTGTGTACTATTTTGTTTGGCATGTTTGCACCTTGACTTCGCTGCTAGAGTTTCTCAACTTACGTTTAAACACTAGCAGTTGGTTAATTTGTGCTCAAGTGTCTATACTGATGGATTATGGTGCTTAAATATGTTAAATTCTCATTTTACGCAAGCTATAATAGGTAGAGCTTTTGTGCATCCAGGGTTGCAATCTTGAGATATATGTTACTCATGCAAAAAAAAAAAAAGCTCTACATATTTAAGCCCAAAAATATATGTTATTCAGGATTTCTTGTTGGCCTAGCTTATTAACAATGCGGGCTTAAAGGTGGTTGCACGTGACTCAGGTATGTGTGACCCTTTCTCCACCCCATGTAAAGAATCACCATACATCATCAGTTTGAAGTGTCGATGGAAAATGTTATCCATAAGAAATCAATGTGTTAAGATGGAAAGCATAATTAAGACCCTATGTGCATTTTCCATCCACAAGTGGTCCCATTTAGAAAAAAAATGTACATGGAGCCAATACATATTTATGGTGGTTGTTTGTATCACTAAGAGAAGCATTCATATTTTCGGCCGCTGCCATGGAAGCCCTAGGATATTTTTCCTTCCATGCGGCCAAGTTCTCAAATAAGTAATCTGCAAAGATTTTAAGCTGCCATAGGTTTCAATATTAGAGTTTTTTTTTTTTTTTTTTGGCTAAAACGGATGATTCATGCAGTTTTAGTATGGACAAATCCAAAAAAGTCAAAAGACAGTAAATTACGGAGCATTCTAGGCAACTCTCTTTCTCCAACTCATAGGGATGGCCATATACTAGTTAAAAAACAACATTAGGGCTTTTCAAACTTCATGCCATTATGATATCTAGTTCTCCTTCCACAAGGTGCCTCCTGCTCATGGTCAAAGCCTTCCCCAACCTGTGGAAGGTGGGGAGTACGTCAAATTTGCAGGCTGCGGTGGTGGCTTGGTGGTGGTGCTGACGGTAGTCACAGGTGGGGGAGGTAAAGGTGCTAATGCTCCAGAGAATTTATGCAGGCTCCAGTTCCCTGCCTCCCCATCATATGTGTTCACTAATGAATCTAGTTTATTAGTTACCATAAATTAAAACTCCAGAGAGTGCTATAAACACATTAGTTACCATAATAATCTATTTTCTTCCCTAATGTTTGATACTTGTTTAGCATTAGAATTAGTCCAAGCAAATTAAAACTCTATGTCCTTTCGAATTTTTCATAGCCAATGTCATCCTAATCTACCAATGCAACAAAGAAATTCACCATGAAGGTCTCCTCCAAAGTCTGCTCCCCCCGGAAACTTCTTCTTCGCTGATGTTGTGAACTGTCCAGTTTGTCTCCGGTTCACCTCATCCTCTTTCAACAAATCTAAATTTGTAATAATAGGCAATTTGATTTATATCTCCACTTCCTCCCTCATATTTTGCTAATTCGTAAACTGCCTTCCCACCTTCAATAGTTGAGCCACAATATAACAGGCTAATTATTAGCTAGTAGGACAAAGCATTAGCTAGTCTACTAACTATTTCATATATTTCAGTATGTCTCATTTTATTTCCCTCAGATCTTTCTGTAATTTTTTCCACAATCACGAACCATTCCTGCAGACAAAAACCTAAATATCAACGGCAAATTTAGTTTCCCTTTACCATTATCTTAGAATTTGCTGACATCCTAGCCTTCCGTCAAGCCTAATCTATTGTATAATACGCCATAAGCCAAATAAATATCTACATTTACCAGATTTTTCTCATCATAATGCATTCCATTCTTTCATATTATTCACATAGGTTTTCTCGAACCATCAACCTTTTTCATGGATCCCCTGCTGAACCTTATATTCCAGCAAAAATTGCTTTGATCTCTCTCTCATCTCTACTTCCATGACAATGCTTGATAGCATATGCAGTTAGTGACAGACTTATCTGCTAATAATTTCATGTTGGGACGTTGTTCATTCCCCCCTCATTAAAAGAAAATCTATTTGTACCAAGCCTGATCTATTATTGTAAACACTAAATGTATCTAATGTAAACTAAGCATTTGGTGTCACTAGATCGCATGTTGCTATACGCTACTCCTTCACAATATCCGTCTTTGGACCTCTCATAAACTCGTAGACAATACTTGACACTATCTACACATTAATAATAACATTTTCTTATCGATTGCCTCAACATGTAGTCCATCTCATTGCAGATTCTTCTGATTTGTTTTCTTTAATCCCGCTTAATGGATTAGCCGATGCATGTATCCCTTGTAAAAGTAAATGTTAGTCGTAAATCAATCAGAACACACTCAGGTATGCCATTTCCCAAAATAATCTTGAACCTTTATTTCGCATCTTCTCTTGAATCGCATTCAGCTTTGCATTTAATGCCTTCTTCAAATTTACCTATAAATACCTTCTAATTCAATACGACATAATTCATCCATCTCGATCAAGATTAGTATCGAATTCCCTACACAAATTGCTGAATCATGTGCCACTACACACTCACAAGTCACTAGTATGATGACATGACTTACATTCGTTCTTTGCATTCCAACGTGTGCATTACCATGCTTTGCATGACCAATTAGTGTCCACCAAATTATCTTTCAGCTCTATGTTTTGATATTTAGTGAATCCAGAAAACAGTAAAGAACTATATTTAAATATTAATACCGTATTTCGAACCAATTACCAACTGGACCAAGTTAGGTCCATCACTTATTGTTTACATCAAACATTTTATGCTTTAGACCTTCATTGCCATTATCCAAAACCCATTTGTTTTGTCATATTTTCTCATCCTAACAGGTGAAACAATCTCATCTCTTCATTTTGTTATTGCTAAATTTATGAGGTCTCGTATCTATAAGCTAGTGTTGTTACATTTTCCTACTAACTTCTCCATGTTCTGATAAAATATGATTTCTTTCCCTTCTAGATAAATGGCAATTTAGGCAACACAACAATGTCAAATATTTTTATATCTATCAAGGAGGAGGTTTGATCATACCTTGGAACTCCATTATCTTGCACCAAATTACACTCCTCTGGCTTCGGATATTTCGTTGACAAAATTCAGTCCAGGCTCGACAGTTGAAAATGGCGAAGTCTTTCGATTGCAGGCAGAGCTATACCCTTCTACAATTAGTATAATCTAATAATCCTCAAGTCCTAATCTATACTGCTGGTGATTGTTCTGTGCCTTGTCAGGTTTTGGATAGAATTTAGAAAGAATACAAGGCTTTCCCTCTGAGTCTGGGGTCATGCATCATACAAGAGGAGATTGCATCTAGTTGGTTTGGATTCTAGTCGCCAAACTAAGCAAAATGGCGGATTAGGCCTTTATCAGCTTTGATCAAGGAGAACTGCGCTACTAGCAAAGTCAGTTGTTCATATTGCTCCACATCCTCACACCATGGAGCAAAGTGATAAGGGCTAAATATAAATTTACTGGAACTTGGGAGGGATATATATAAACCTACATGAGGTCTTCATCCATTTGGAGAATATATTAAAGGCCAGGATATCAATATTTATGGTCAGCCTTGGATCTCGTTCACTGCACTTGATTCTTTTCCTAGTCCTCTGAACATGAATAGCTATGATGATGCTTTAAAGGTGGCAGTTTTTTTTTTTTTTTTTTGCTTTGAAAGGTGGCAGGTTCGATCGCTCCAAAAACAACATGGGACTTCCATAAGCTATCATCTCTCTTCAGTCTGAGATATTGTTCGAACTAACTACTAGATTGCCGATACCTAAAGGAAGTTGCAGGAAATCTTATAGGATTAATTTGAAGGAGGTATATGGCTTGATCACTAAATATACTGAGGCGTCCTCTCATCTAGTATATACCTCGAATTAAATACTTTTGGCAGGAAGTAATACGGAGAAGGCTTCCACGTAAATCTTGTTACCAGAGATGAAGCTGGCTCCTACACTGAACTGACTGCTTCTGCATCTCGAACTCGCCATGCTTTCTCTGTACCTGCAGCTGAACTTATAGCTAGAAGGTGACTCAATGGTGGTTATCAGATGGATGAACAAACTAATTCAAGAAGACGAAGATCATCTCCCATTGCTCAAGGATATACGGCAAAGAGCTTAGTTTTCTTTTAGAGCTAAGGGCAACCATTCATCTTACTCAAAAATAGCCGGAAAATATTTTTTTAGATTCCTCAGTTATGTATAAGTATCAAAGATCTTCTTAGTAAACAACCGATGTAGGACTAAACATACGCCCGCATCCTCGTTAAGCTAAGGATTCAAATTCATTCAAATTTAATCACAAGCACCACAATAGGCCCTTGATCAACCTCCATAAAACAGTGTCCCCTAGTCTACATAGACTATAGACCGAGTTTGCTTTGATACTATTTGTAATGATTCAGGACCTCAATCCAAACAGACTAGCCAAAAAGTATTTTTTGGATTCTTTAGTTCTATATAAGTTCTAAAATTTTTTCAGTAAATAACGAATGCAGGACTAAACACACACCCGCATGGATCTTCACACAACCAGTCTGCAGATGGGTCAGCTCATAGAGGAGTAATTGAAGACCTGGCTTATGCTCTTCCTGCCAATTTTGCTTGCGCTTTCAGAGCAGACTCCAATGGCTGCAGTTGCATTCAGTTCTTGGTTTTCGTTTTGTATATGAATATGAGGCTTGGGAAGGAAGTTGTAGTTGCCGAGAAGCAGAGAGCATTTTTTTTTTCCCCCTTTGCCGAGGAGGGGCAGGGAGTGGCGGCGCTCGGCCAAAGGCGTCAATGTTTCGAGAGAATCCATCATCGGATCACCCACTGCACATATCTCAAAGTGATCCGAACTCCTTCGCCCTCCACTTGCGCAGCTCTCAAAGTATCCAGTGGATGATCCAACGGTGGCCTCGCGCGAAAGAAGGCGAATGCGAGAGAACTAAAGAAGCAACCCGGTCCTTTTCATTTTGGTCGTCAGCAGGAGTGGCGTGAAAGTAGTATTCGCAATCCACCGGCTGATCAACCAACTGCACAGCTCTCAAAGTGATCTGAATTTTGGATGCACAGATCTCAAAGCATCAAATAGATGATCCAACGGTAGCTTGATGCCGACCGCATCGTACCCGGGATCCATAGAATTTAGAGCCAATCAAACTTTGGGTCAGGCCGGGCTCAGCTTGAATTCTATTGCAAACATGAGGCAAGTTGTGCCTGACCCGGCTCGACCATCGAGTTTAAATTTTTACCTATACAACACAATTTTGTAGAGCAAGGTTACCCAACCTTATTTTTTTTTTATTTGCTTGGAAGTGGACCCAGCAACGACCCAAGCAATTCTAAAAACAAAATTTAAACGGAGATCAAGGCATTGCCTGATGGTGCTCTCCAGGACTAGGATTTATTTTTCTACCTTTTTTTTTTTTTTTGGTTGCCGCAACGTTTACTAGGCTCAACACATAGCTTGTGATACTACATTATATATATATATATATATATATATATATATATATATATATATATATATATATATATATATATATATATAAATAATATCTTGGGTTTAGGTCGAGCCGGAGGCCCGGATTGGGCTGTTTTTAAATTTTCCAAGCTCGGCTTTTTTTTTTATGAGACCTGATTTTTTTTCCTAGGCCCATTCTACGGGCCTACTTTTAATGCCCAAGCCTGCTAAATATTTAGCTGTGCTAAGCGGGCCATCTGGCCTGTGATCAACTCTTCCATAGATGTGTGGTTTTTATATTTTAGTTTTCGTGTTACTTTAATATTGCCCCTGAGAAATACAATAATATAGTTTTCTTGATAATAAATATGGCTTTTATATGAGATCATAAAATATATAAATAACCTGTGTGCCCTTTATGATATGTAAGATGGACATGTATGCATCAACAAATATGTTTTGACGCCGTAATTTGATAGACTAGTGCGAGAGAGAAAATACAGAATGATAAAATGTGGCGATATTATATACAACATATTATAGTTTAATTTTTAGATGGCAAGAGCATTTGATATATGGTTCTCATCTAACACATACTTTTTTTTTTTTTGACATGTTCCTTGTATTGTTACCGAAATACATTTCATGTTTTTAATATCTCTAATTGATAAATTCATAGATATTTTTGTTTTCCCTCTCTAAAAATATGATCAAGCTTCTAAGTTATCACATCGATTCAAATGAGAGATGACTTATATTTGTATTACCCTTCTGATATGCTGGATGCTTTGTTTAAATATCACCAACAAAGAATCATATACTAGATGGATTATTTTTATGTCACCAAAAAATTCATTACCATTTCATTGGTAAAATCAAGCAATGATAGAATATATCTAAGATCTTGCTGACTTTATTCTAAAATAATTTGTTCTATTTTCGTAGCTTTCGCACTTTGAATCTTTAAAGTTAAAATAATTTCATTCATACCATGCATGGGCATTTGCAAAGTTTGCTAGTATAGTCATAAATATAAATATAGCACTCATATGGAATTAACAATATCACAAACATTAGAAACTATACATAAAATTTAGAGTAGCAACCTATCTAATTGGAAAGGAATACACATTTACCATAGAAAAGTGATGTCTAATTCATGGCATCAATAAACTCATTATGATCTGTTACTAAAAAAAATTAAAAAATTAAATTCAAACCATAGAAAAAAAACTTCATATTGATCATTATTAGCTTAATAAAACTGCTTGCTGCAAATTTTTGTGTTGATTTGAATCTATTATTCAATCAAAAAAAAAAAGAGGGGAACAAAAATCTTTGGCTTCTAACACTGTTGACTTTTGATCAATACTATCAATTTAAAAGGCACATCTTGATTTAATATTTTTTAATTATCTCTCACTCGATATTCTATATCCTATGTTGATAGTATAAATATGGAGAAAAGAAACAACAAGTGGCCAATCAATCCCTCTAGGGAGCAATCAAGTTGGGAAACTCAATTAAATGATCATCAGCCAATTATCTTTCCTATTTAATAATGAAATCTTCTTTCTGCCTACTATTTTCCTGTTTTACTACTTTCATATTTTTTATATATTGTATGCCCATATTAAATTTTTATCCCTCTCTTCCATTTATCTTTGAATAAACATTTAATAAATATGAGTTAAAAAATTACTTAGGAACATAGAAATAAGAAGATTGTGATATGAAAAAAATGAGAAATGAATATCATGTAAAATCCAAAAAATAAACTAGAGATAAACATAAAGCAATAATAAAATTAACACTACTTAGATCAAAAAATAGCTAATAAAAGAAAGCACAAAAATTTGGTGCTTTAAAAACATATGGAAATAAGAATTTGAAAAATATTTACAAGAAATGCATGAATCTGAACAATTTGAAAAAATAAAAAGATAATCAAATATGTATATATATATATATATATATATATATATATATATATATATATATATATATATATATATATATATAAAGTAATAAAAGTTGTGACTCGGGGGAGCTGGTGCCATCAAAATTTGACCAGGATACATGCAGGCCGGGAGAGAGATCCATGGCCAGAGAGCCCCAAATCCTGCGAGCCCCAGAGAGGCAGTGCCTTCCCAACCCTAAAATCCGAAGGAGATAAAGAAACTCCAAGAAAACAGAGAGCCCTCCCAAGTTCACCACTCCTCCTCTCTCTCTCTCTCTCTCGATAAAATTTCCCTTCCAATTCCCCTAGAGCAGGATAAAACCACCGTGGGAACCCCTCGCCTCCCCTCTTATTTCCCTCCATCCCCGAGAGGAACGCCAACCGCCGCTCCCCTCTAAACCCAACTGTAGCAAAAGAAAAACGGACATCGAGAGAAGCATAAAAAGAAGAGATTGAGATAGAGATTTATTAGAATTAGAGGAGGAAGAGAAGGCATATAGAAAGAGATAAGAAGAGAAGAATCCGAGAAAGAGTGGAACTCTCCATTCCCTCCGCCGCAAGTCTCTCTTCGCTCTATAATACCATCGCATCCCATCTAAATTCTAATCCCTCCTTCCCTTTTATTGAAGCACGGGTCTTATTGCAAACGTGAAACCCCCCCGCCGGAATCGAAGCGAGGGTTAGGGTTTCTCCAACCACCTTCTCTCTTCGCCTCTACTTCGACTCGACCATTGCTCCCTCCCTAGGGTTTCTCCAAAAGTCGCTGGGTTTTTTCTCGACTCTCGGTCGCTGGTTGCTCTGATCCTAGGGTTTCATTTCGGCTCCAATCTTCCCTGAATGACCCCTTGGATGGGATTAGGGTTCTTATTCTCTCTTCCAGTTCTTCTTCACTCTTCCCATCTTCTTTGGTTCGATTTCTGAACGATTTTTTCTTTTCGTTCGTTCTTTCTATCTTTTGTGGGGATGAGGGTCTTTTGAGGGCGTCCGTAGCTTTTTTTCCTCCCCACGAATTAGGGCTCATTTTTGTGATGACGATACTTTGATTGATTGGATTTCTTGGTGTGAAACGCGGGCGTGTCTGATTCGTTCGGGTGCCAGTTGGAGATGGACACTTGTCTTCTGCTGCATTCTTGAAGCCGTCCGAGGGATTTGGATTTTGGGCGCTGAGAGAAATCTCTTGTTTTTTTTTTTTTTAAGGTGTGTGTGTGTGTGTGTGTGGAAGAATACAACGGCGGGGGTGGCTTCGGTGTCCCAAGTGGATGCCGGGTCCTGGCCTCCATTGGCCCAGCTGGGGCTCGTCCTTCCTCCAAGGCTGAGTAGGGTTTTGAGCGGCTTCTGGTGTTGTACATGCACGATGATTAGAATTTAGTTTGGAGGTTGGATTATGGAAGGTGGAGGGTAGATTGACAGTGTGCAGATATAGCAAATTTTAATGGTCAGATGATGGTCTGTATTCGTTATGGAGCGAGGTGAGCCGACATTTGTTCCCGAGTGGTATAAAAGTTCTACAAGCAGTGCAAGTGGAAGTAGCAGTGCAAACCACCATTCTGGATCTTCATCGCATTTGGGTATTAAATTCTTGTTTCTTGCATTTATTTTACTGGTTAGTCGTTATTTATACTTGCCGTATTGCTTGAATTGCAACTTAATTTAGCTTTTGTTGTTTTAGATGAACACAGAGTTGGACATGCCTCAAGAAACAGATTGTTGTTGAGTGTGAGTGAGCATGATGCTCCTCGATCTTCTGTACTTCTGGATAGAAGCTCATTGTCTTTTCGCAGGAGTGCAAGCAGTAATGGGTCCATGAGCCATGATAAGGATAGCCCTTTGCACTCACGCACTTATGGTAGTTTTGGTAGGTGCCATCGTGATAGGGATCGGGAGAAGGATATCGACCTTCGTGACAGAGATAGGTCCCATTTGGCGGACAACGGGTTCTGTGATTATTCTGATTCATTCATGGGAAGTAGGTCTGGGAAAGACACTCTGAGGCGCTCCCACTCTATGGTATCAGGAAAACAAGTTGAGTCTTTGCCTAGAAGACTGGGGAATGATTTGAAAAATGGTATATTATCTGGGGCGAGTATTATCAGTGGCATCAGTAAAACTTCTTTTGAGAGAGACTTTCCATCTCTTGGGGCTGAAGAAAAGCCAGGGCCTCCAGAAATAGGCAGGGTGTCTTCTCCTGGTCTTAGCTCTGCCATTCAAAACCTTCCCAAAGGGATTGGTGGTAATGGTTGGACCTCAGCTCTGGTAGACATTCCCATGAAAGTTGGAGGCAATGGACCAGTGCCTTCTTCCACTTCACAGACTTCTGCAACTCCGGGATCTAATGCTTCGAGCAGTAGTACAGGGTTAAACATGGCTGAGACACTGGCTCAGGCACCTTCACGAGTTCGTTCTCCACCTCAGGTATCTTATTGAATCTATTGATTTCTGTGTGTAGATAGTTGTCATTTAAATTCATTTTTTCTTTATTTTTCTGGTTGCAGTTATCCGTTGACACCCAGAGGATTGAGGAACGGACTCGTATACAATACAGCAAGCTGATACCTGTGACTCCTTCAACGACTAAAAGCTTGGTAGGTACTGTTAGCTTACTATTAGCATATACATTGCATGGCTTGCTTATATAATTATTAGAAATTTGTATCCTTTTGTTCTGACACATTATGTATTTTTAAATTGGATAAACTTGTGTTACCTGAACACTTGCATGTGGCTCTAAAATTTCATGTCGGATACAATCTGATGCATATCAGACACTTGGATACTTATGAAGTTCTATGGTTGCCACCTTTAAAGATGAGCAGAGGGTTAACTCTTCTAACAATGAGGCGGACCCACCATTTTCATGTTAAAAGTGAGAAGTTCATTAGTTTTAGTGATTGGTCAAGGATGTAGGTATTGAAATAACTTTGCAAGTATTACTTTTTTTTTATTTTTCTTAAGTTAATTATGAAGTTTAATGAAAAATATGTATATTAAAAGACCTTAACAAATGATATCTTCTTAATGTTTATTCTTAATATTTAAACAAACAATATCAAAGGTGTGTACATATATATATATATATATATATGTATATAATTCAATTAAAATTATAATTTATCTTAAGTGTCCTCATGTCTCCTTTTTCCTTCCTGCCAAGTTTGATACTTGGATATGCATCCAAATCCAATTCTTATATCTGTGTCCATGCAACGCGGACTTGAACATGTATGCATAATCTCTAAGAAAATGGGTATTCAACTAGGGGGTACGGCTTTAAATAATGTTCGTCAATATGCTTTTGTTGGTGCTTAGTTGGAATTTGTAATGTTCTTTTATTGCATGATCTGAAGAAAGTTCCCAATAATGTTTTATCCACTGTCTTGAGCACATGTCAGTTTTGTTTTTTTTTTTAAATTTGTTTTCTTGGCTCTATTTGAGGTTGTTAAAATGTTGCATTCTGAAAAGGAACTTTTTGGATAGCATCATGCATCCTATTTTAGCATAATTTTTTGTTTCTATTGTGGCTTTTCGATTTGAATAATAGGATTCATTTATTTTGTTGCTGATGTTTGCTGAAACATAGCTATCATTTTTGCTCCCATCCTTTTGCTTTAATTTCTACTTAGCGTGAAAAAATTATGTAATACTACTTCACAAAACTTGAGAATTTTACTAGCTGGCAAAAGTTTGAGAAACATAGGAGATCCTATTAAACTTTGTGATTTGGAAATGCTTGGTTGGGCATTATCAGTTACTGCAAAGTTAGCAACAGAAATGTGAGATTCTGATCGAACATTGTGATACGGAATGCTTGTATCTTTGTTGAACTCATTCAAACAAGAGTTTATGACTTGTGTAACTTGGGTTTGGAAGGTCGTTTACACTCGATACTCAGTTTTTTCAAAGTTATGAGTCTGTGTCTCTTTTTCTCCTTTTAGAAAAACTTACGACCACTAATGATTTCATACAAGGTTGGCGGTGATATAAATGATGGCAAACATTTGCTGATGATACTGAATCTTTGAAACCTGAAACTGAAAAATACTAAAATGGTTGAATCCTTAGCTTGAAGATTATTATGATTATTTGCTATTCTAGGTAGACCCAGTGGAGGGGAGTAAGGAGGTGTTGGAGGGTGGAGTGAAGGTTTGCTTGAATATTTGAGCAGATGGAGGGGAGATTAGTTTGATGGACATGTGGCTATTCCAATGTGGGGTATGTTCTTTCAGGAGTATAGGGTTGTAGTCCTTTTATAGGACCTTGTTCCTTTTATGGAAGAGTTTTCCTCTATCGAGCTGAGTACTGTTGTTGTCGGACGGCTTTAGGAAAGTTTGAGGTTTTTAGGATTAGGGAGCAAACTTTGGTGAACAAATTCCATTTGAAGGTTTTATTTTTTTTAGAGAAGATTATTGGTCATTGGTAAAGCATGTCATTGTTCTGTTTGGTTATCAATATTAAGTGCAGCAGGGAGCTGAAGGTCGATGAACTTTAGTTTCACTTATAGCTACTGCTCTAACTTGATTATTTACTAATAATTGTTGTACCTCACAAGTCACATTAATTTGTTGACTGATAGTATCTCGGCCCTCAACTACCAAAGTGCTATAAATATTAGGCATCTTGTCTGGGAAAAAACGACATCCAGTATTGGCAATCGTTCAAGAACTACGATCTTTAGCTTTAGAACTGAATCATTTTCATGTATCTGAGAAGAACTTCTAGATTAATAGAAAGGAAGCTTGATTTGAATGAATCAGAATTTCTATTCTATGATTGACTGGTATAAACATCAACAACTTCGAATTGGACCAGTTTCTTCTCAACAAATAAGGGCTTGGGCCAACGAAATCCTACCTAATGATCCATAAAAAGGAAGGAGCAGATGCATGAAGGATCTCATATTCTTTTATGCAAATGGATTTTAATGTTCGCCTATATAGGCTAGAAGATGTGACTCAAGTAGTTTGCTGGATTGGTAGATGGAGTATGCGACCGAACATGGTGATATTCTTGATGGAGTATGCGATCTACATTCAACAAATACATATATATGTGCCTAACATGGTGATATTCTTGATGTGCCTTTGGCATGTTAGTGCGATGGGCATGTGGATCGTATGTAAGTGAGTATTAGAAGATTGTTGATGTTCTCCTTGATAATTTCAATTGAGTTACAGTTATCCTTTATGATCTTGGACCATGTCTGGTATGTAGTTGTTGAAGTAGTTGAGATGGCATGAATATGCTCAACTAAGACTTGAAGAAGACTTGGTTATAAGAATGCTGGACCATATGTGAAGGGCACTAATAGAGGATGATGGAACTATTTGGTGAGTTAACAGTGGAAGGTAATGCTAGGTATTCTGAGAACTATTAGAGTGTTTTTCTCGATTCCAACCATGGAGAATGTGTAATAAATGAGTGTAAGGATGGAGCAACCATCAAAAAGATTTGGGACAAGTTCACTCTTGGATCATCACGTGGAATAGTATGTGACATGGAGGCATTTTATTCTACTCCATTGGCTTGAATAAGTTTGATGCTTGTCATTTAGGAACTTGGAAGATAATTTTCTATTTAGGCCTCTCAGTGATATTTTTGCTGCTTATAAGCACTTCCTGTTAGTGCTAGATTACAAGGGTATCATTTGAACTATGGTTTACAATGTGAGATTGTATGCTTCATTCTGTCGTTGAGGCAACTTGGTTTCTTAACTTTTTTCATCGGGTTGGAAGTTCAGCGGTTTAGTAGCTTTGATTATTGGATATAGTAGATGAAGGAGGACGTTGGTAGTGGTAGCTCCAATGAACAGGAACTTAATTGGTAGTCTTGTAGGATAATGTTTTCATGAGAAGTTTGGAGAAGAGCTTAGAGAATTATATGACTTTTAGATACCTGTTAATCACAATTGGGAGGTAATTAGGGCTAGGATTTGCATGATGTAATCTTAAGTGAGAAAGTTCTGTGGAATTTGAATGTGTAATATAAAAGAATATTTAAAGGTAATATAAAAGATGTATGTAAGCCAATTATCATTCTTTAAGAATTTAAGATTTAAGATTTGGATGATGCTGTTGCTTGGAGTTGTATTATTATCTTGGATTTGGATATTGCAGTTGGAGGAGTTCAGTTGACATGATGTTCTGGTATGTTAGTTTGGTTTGTTATGCAGCTAGAGATTGACACATGCTATGCACGTGAGTGGAGATGTATGGCGTTCCAAGCGGAGCCTCATGAATGCTCTTTGGGTTTTTGTGTATAATAGTAATAAATTTGCTGATCTTGAGTGGTATTCTTTTTTTTTTTGTGAGTGTGTGTGATGACTTGTTGGGTTTATTATATGGATTGATGTGCTACAGATTTAATGGAGTATATTGGTGGTCAAGTGCATAGGGTACATTAGTTGACTAACTTATTGAGGTTTGTGATATGGGCATCATGTGAATGTGTTCATATGGAATGATACATTCAATGGATTTCATTAACATATACTCATCTGTTCTATTGTGGTGCCGTTTACAAGTGCCCCAATGATTTGGACGGTACTATTATGTACAGTGTGATTAAGAAATCATTTACATGAAGTGGATGGGTAGCTTTATTTTCATGGATATTAATGCTTTGCCTAGGCTAATATCAAATAGACTTATAATTCTTGGTCAGTATGGTGATTTTGTTGGCTCTTGTACATATTATATTTGACAACATGTTTTCACCTCTTAAATGTGATTTTCTTATTTGTATACAACTTTGTTTCACTGTCCAAACTAATTGAATAAACACTAAGATTAGGCTCTAACTAAAGACTATCTTGTTGAAAACCTAATCGAGATTGACTCAGCATAAATCCCTGTAAAAATATAATAATTTCTGATTTTACATTTTCATCTCTAGACGTGAATATCAAATATCTGGAATGGGCAACTTAAAGTTTGTGGATTGGTAGGGTCTTATTCTCTTATTTGTCATTTTGTTACCAAGCGTGATTTGCTTTCCATGATCATTAAACTTAGCATCTCATGGTTTGTTGTGTTCATGATCACAGTTCAGGTGTCTCTGACATATTCAAGTATCAACTTGCTATCTGCGAAGCAAGTTGAAGGGTTATCTGCTGTATTTCATGTTGCATCTATAATTGGAGTATCATTTGCTTCATTAGTTTAGCGAACATGTGTGTCTGAGATCATGTCCTCCATTGGATCAAAGTTTTGCATGTTTGCTATATTTAGTGTGCACCATTTATGGCTCCATTTTAGTGAAGCTTCACTCTTAGATGAGTGGCATACATATTCTTTTTAACCATACAAATAGTAGGATTCAAGGACAAAACAGGTGTGATCCTATATATGGGATTGTTATTATTTGGAAATTGGAATCAAGAAAGATCAGTTATCGATGAGATTATACAAAGCAGGTTTGCATCTGTTAACTGTAACTTTAGGGAATACGAAGTTACTGATGAATTTGGGAGGGTATTGGGCTTGACAGAAACAGGCTGGAGGGAGTTGTTCTGAATGAAAGACATCAGCAAATCATAGTTTTCATGTCCAATATGTGGATCGGACCCACAATTTGCTATCTGTATCTGAAATAAACTTCGTATCTAAACTTTATAGAAAATAGGCGCTAGTTGTGATCTTGGGTGGCCCTTTTGTGCTTAGGGCCTTGGATCACCTAGGGCCATTGTAACTTTCACCATTCTAGCATTTTAAAAGGAACTATTGCATTGTTATTAGAAGCTTCCATATTTTCTGTATGGTTGCTGCATATTCGACTTAAGATTTCAATTGTTTTCTTAAAAATATTTGTGCACAACATTTCTAAGGTACCTTATATCCTCATTGTTTCTGTAGTTGCCTCACATTTATCTTCTGCATTTGAAATGCAAGCATTTCCTTTGGCTGTTGCTCTAAGGTGGGAGTGTAGCTGTAGGATCATTTGCAGACTTTTTTTCTGGTTAAACACTTAATGATTTTTAAATATGATGAGTATTATCTTGATTATGTATGTGATTCTATTGTTTGCATAATGATTATTATCTTTCAGATACTGATATTTGTTACCGTTGAACTATTAAAGTTCCAGTCTTTTCGAACATTGAAAGCTTCATTTGATGGTTTAACACCTTTTTTTATATTTTCCATGCAATTGTCGAAGATGTATCTTAGCTTAGAAATGAAATTTTGTGGGGCTCGTGAATAGGTTGTGATTTAGAAATTTGTTTTTATGAAGTTTCACATGTATGTGCGATGCATTTAATATATCCAATAAAGCTCGATTTATTTGAAATTCTAGTTACCTATTCAAATAATAAAGTGATATTTGCATATAGTTATGGTTGTCTAGGATTGAAGCCCAAATAGCAGTGGAGCATATTGTTATTGAACTTGATGAAATATGGGTTTATCTGTGTTGGAAGATAGCCACTAATTTGATTCATGAAGAGGATTTTGGTCTTTAATATTAGAAAATGTTACTTCAGATAGAGTCATGAGTTGAGAGAAGGATGAGAGGAACCAATGTTGTTAACTCATCAAGATTAAAATCAACAAATGCTTGAGATGCTGAGGAAGTTCTCATGCAGCTATAAATAGCTAGAATTTCATTAATTGTTGTATATGTAAGAGGTCTTCACTGTTGTGTGAAAAGTGAAGGGGATACTAGGATGCCTGTGATATTATAAAGTGCAGATCAGAATTCATGAGGAGTCTTAGTTGAAGACCATTAGTATGCATGAAGAGTCAACATATTACTCTATAGCAAGCTAGGTATGGCGTGGAATTTAAAGATTAAGAGAAAGCTAGGGGAAGGTTCTCTAAATAAGATTTTCAATAGACCAGTCATAAAATTCAGCCTTATGGCCATCTTTATTGATGGTAAACAATAAGCAATCATGGTTCTGCCATCCATAGTAACATTGCTTGCAGAAATTATCATGGTTTTCGTTCCAACTTCTTTTATGTTTCTTGAAGCTGCTAGGCTAAATGGTTTTTGATTTTGTGGTAAAAGCTTATTTTAGGTTATTTTAGGGTTTTGGGGAGTTTTAACTATAAATAGCCTGTTGATTGTACTTGAAAGTAGAATTGGGGCTTTGAGGTTTATGCTTAGTGAAACTTTAAGCTTTTTGGTAGGTTATGTTTTAGCTAAGGAGACCTGCATGTTTTCTTTCCTTTGGTTCTTGTACATATTCTCTTCTCTTCTTCTATTTGTTTTGTAAATCCTTTTTTCTTTTGGCATCAAACCGGAGCCATGGTTGCTTTCTGTATGCTTGGAGACATATATTTCAAGGAGAGTTTTGAGTGGAAACAGAGATCGTAAACTTCATATGCATGTTTTTTTCTCCAAAAAGTGCTTTTGCTTATGTTTCCTTTTGCATTTTGGATTTTTATCGATTGGAAATGCATTTCTATGGTACCTTTTTGCTCCCACTTTCTTACTTTAATTTTTGCTTTCGAAGAGGCTGTGTGGGAACTTGTAATTTTGGGTACCTTTTTAAAATGTGGTAGTCGAACTATAATGTGGATGATTTTTTTAATCCATGTATGGACGGAAGTTGTTGGTGTGCTTGTATGGGTATTTCCTATTTGATTGTGTTCTTGGCTTATGCATAATGGTGTAAGCAAGATGATTGACCATAATAGCACCTTATGAGAACTAGTTGTGCAATATGTTTGTTTGTGTTGGTGGTAGTTGGCCACAAGGGAGGAGTATTTTATTGGCATTGGTAGGAACTCCAATCTAACCTTGGTTGAAATCAAGGTTCACAAAGTTGTCATCGAGAACCATGCTGGTACGTTACCAGTTCGGGATGGTACAGTACGCATCTCATACGAGATAGCCTTCCGACCTTTTTTCTCACTCCAGCAATGGCACTGTCCGAAATTGGGTAGTATGGGTTGGTACCAAGCGGTGCAAGGCGGTTCTGCTAGGTTCGGATTGGTACGAACCGATTCGGCTCATATACCGAATTGAACCTTGGTACCGTACCAATGCCTTATCAGTACGGTATGGTATGATTGGTACAGGTATAGGGCCCATTTTATTTTTGTATTTTCATAGTTATTATCAACTTCTGGGATAGTATAGGGGAGGAGCTGTTGTGATTTTGCGACTTTTTGTGGGCTGCTTAGGAGTTCAAGGCTTTTGATTTCCCTTTGATTCATTATCTTTGTGGTCTAAGTTCTTTATATTTTGTATTGCATGTGTTTGTAAGCTGGTGACATTATTCTTTCAATTTTGTTGTTTGGATGCAAGCTTGTTGTGCCCAAATTCTGACATGGCCTCTGCTGGCATTTGTTGCACATGATGATGTTGTCTCAATTGACTCTATCCCTTTTTATGCATCTTTGTACATTCTCTATTGATTTACATCCGTGACTATGTTACTTTTGGTAAAGCTTTAAGCTTTGTTTTGTAAATTAGGTAAACTTTCATCAACAGAAAAACCTGTTAGAATACTTTCTGCAGTCTCCATTTTTGGAATTTTAGCTGGTTCAGGTCTTTCATCACTTTGAGTCCTTTGTTCTTAAAAGCTAATTATAGTTGGTGGCTTGGTTACCTGAATTGAATTAGGTTATGGGTTTGATAAAGTGAAGCTATCAACAAGATTGTTTAACAACATACTTAGGAAATGGGTGTGACAACCTAGGTTTAAGCCTGCATCTACCTAAGGTTGGGGGTGTATCTTGATACCTCTCAGTGCCACTTGAATTTTTTATATTAACATTATTAATTCTTTTTCCATATTTAGAATTTAGATTCAAGCATCCATTTTAGCTTTATGTTGCATTACTCAGTGCACCTTGACAAGGTACTTCTTTCAAATTTGAAAGCACCAAATTGATTCATGCAAACCAAGGTATCATGGCTTGAATTTGAACATGGATTTATCTTCCTTTTTATTTTCTTTTGTTTCATGAGTGTAGTTTGAGTAGCATTAGTTTTTATTAAATTAGTTATTTGATTCTTCCCCTTTTTTGCAGTCAAGTCATTGTGCACTTTATTTGTAGTGGGATGAATTTTCAAGGAGAATGACTAGATTGAAGAAAACTTAATTGTAGCCCCCCTTCTGCTTGCACCTGTTGGAGTCTATGCTATAGGCTTTCCTTGGCTTGAGGATTTGCAGCTATAGTTATGGATCTGATGAGCTCTGTATTTTCCTTCTCATTTCTTGAAGTCTGGTTAAACTATCATGTCGATCCTAATTTTGATTTTATCCACAAGGATGGCAAGATTCAAACTGGTATTAGAACAAATCGTCTTGCTGAGCATGGGGCCGTGCTGTGTCTTTAGCATGTGGACGAGTAATAGTTGTGTTGAAAGTGTCTATATTATGAAGCAAGGATGTTTAATCTTATAAAAGCTGAAGATGTGATTTGCTTGTGTGGTGAAGAGGTTCTGATCTTAAGGATGGGTAGTTTGCTTTAGGTTGTATCGGATGACTTGGGTATGATGGATGTAATGATAGACGGCTCAATATTAGAAAATTCTACTGACTAGCAATTGAAAATGCCTTTGAGTCCCTTTATAATATTATGCTAAGCAATCAAATTCTCTTTTGGTCCATTGACTGGAACTAGTGATGGTTGAGACAATAAGGGAAGAAGAACAGGAAGGATATGAATTTACTATTTAAATATTCTACCTTAAAAAATGTATGACTTTTAAATTATAACCATTCCCACTAGGCTTTGCTCATATCATGGAGCTCTTTTAAAAAAATTAATCCGTAATTCCAAGTAATCCTTTTTGTTTGTTAAAATCCAGATTAGGTCTAATGCTTTTTAAATTGTAAATATCCAATTTCATACTAGATGCATGCCCTAAGTTATGTGATTTTTAATCAGCCTAAATGGGAAAGAATTGCTTAGCATATAATACGATATCCTTCTGGTATACCAGATTCATATCAACATGAAACAAGTTGAAATTGCTTTGTATCAAAAACCCACATATGTGATGTTATCGGAGAGTTTCTTTAGGCTTTATATTCCTAAGCCTACTCAGCTTTGAAAATTGATTGATTTTTTTTTTTTTTTAAAATTCATCTAAGTGTTTGATGGGATCTTGACAGCAAACATGCTGTGATGTAAGAGTGGCAATTTATGACCCGACCCGCGAACGATCTACTTTAAGTAGGTTTGGGTTTGACATAAACGGGTTTGGGTTGTAAATAGGTCAACCCATCTAAATCTCTTTATTAAATGGGTTGGGTTCAGGTTTAAATTTTTGACTTGTTTAACCCATTTAATTATTGTGTTGGGTTATACCTGATCCATTTAACCTGTTTAAAATTTGTTTAACCTGTTTGGAACCTGTTTAATCTGTTTCTAATCTATTTAACTCAACCTGCTAAACCTATTTAGATTCATTTAACTTGTTAAAAACCCGTCTAACCCATTTAACCTATTTAATAAATGGGTTATATGGGTCGGGTCGGATTATCTGTTTAATAAATAGGTTGGATTTAGATTTGAAATTTTGAACCGTTTAATAAACATGATGGGTTTGGGTTGATGAATTTTTGACCCAACCTGTATCCAACCCAGCCCGTATTTGACTTGACTTGGCCCGATCACCACCCCTACTGTAATGTTTCGTTCTGTGACTTGGGCATGTTCTACCTCTATTGTTTTCATTTTATGGAAGTTGCACACTTGTTGAGCAATGATTTTCTGGTCTTTATGATCATTTTAGAGTCTAAGAATTCCATTGGAGCTGTTTCGGATAATGTTTATTGTTTTATTATTTCAAGCTTTGAACAATGGAGTAGCCTCACTCTTACTTGGATTCATATTCATGTATGGGAGTTTTATAAAGGGACAGCCCTCTTGTTTAGCCAGTGGATTATTCATCTGATATGAAGGTTGTCGTGATTGGCATCTAGGTTAAAGATTGGGCCAAATGTGGAAGCATCATTTCTTTTCGTTCTTCTAGGCATTGTATCATTCCTCACATTAATTTTCAAAATATGATAAGCCATCTGATCTCACTGCAGATCCATCTAATGAGAATTTTAATTATTTTCTATGCTGTTCTTGACGTGTTCTTTTTGTAGAATCTCGTGCCATGGTTGGTGTGGGAAATGCACATAGAGCTCCAGAATCTATTATCAGACAATCTTTGCAAAAGTCTCAGATTTGATACCCACTGAGGATACGTGGAAGCTCTGTATATAATGCGTGAAAATGCTTTATTTTGGTAATGGGAAGTGATATCCAGAGCAAAAGAAGAGGGGGGGATGGTGGGGAGGCAATGTTTATTGCAATGCAAAAAATAACTACCAAATAATAAAACAGAATCAAAGACAGTATGATACCTGAGCTCGAATCATGATTTTGGATATACAACTTGCTGAAAGATGCACAAATCCAAATGAGTTTTAGGTATTAATTTGGAGTAAACCAATTTTGTTAATTTCTAAACTGAAATGTAATGCAAAATTACCCTAGAGACATGACCACACTACATTTATTGTAATTTGTCAAAAACTATTCGAAAGGAATCCCTTGAAATGTGCTTCTAGTGTACCATATTTGCGTCATTGATATCACACAAGTCAAATTTTGCTTGGATCAGGTTGCCAATCAAGTCCACAACTTCAAGCTTTAGCTGTTCCATTTTTCTGGGCTTTATTCGATGAAATTGTCCAGAGTCTCAGCCAACATGCCTTCCATCGGAAACACCATTACTTTTTATAGCTTCTTTCATGAACATAATATTAGTTTGATTCAAAATTGAAATCTGATTTTCAGATGCTATGGAACTCTTGTTTAGCATTCTAAACTTTTTGATGGTGCTATTTCTTTTAGGCTCTCAGCTCTTCAGAGAAGTCAAAAACCAAAGGAGTGAGAAGCGGAGATCTCAGTGGTGCTTCCAAAGTTGGGCAGCAGTCATCTCAATTTGTCAATCTCACCCTCCGTGCACCTGCTAGAACAGATACCCAAAAGGTATCTCAGGTTGGGAATTTCCAAGTCCTCAACCGTGAGAGAAATGGCATCTCTCCTACTGCCAAAGATGCCCCAAGTCTAATGAATCCCAGCAGAGTTGCAACCCCACTCAGCGGTGTTCAGACAACTTCAATTCCTGCACCCAAGAGCCCTGTTAAACCGAAGCTAAAAGCAGACAGCAAGGCCGGTTCTCCATCTTCTACTCACAGTTCCTTTGGGGAAAAAAGGCCTACTTCTCAGGCTCAGAATCGTAATGATTTCTTCAATTTCATTCGGAAGAAAACACCTGCGAACCATTCAGCTGATCTTCCTGAGCCAAGCTGTGTTGCATCATCCTGTTCGGCAAAGTTGGGTGAGCAGATCACAGGCACTTCCACTTCTGTTAATAAAGAACGGGGCAGTTCTGCATCTTGTTTTGATTCGGAGCGCCCGGTGGAGAATGGGGATGGTGTGACTGAATGTGGTGGCGATGCTTGTGAATTGCCTAGCAGGGCTCATCCTGACAATGACGAGAGAAGTTCATCTTCAGTCCCTGTTGTCCCAGATTCTGGTCCTGGCAATGTAGGAGAGAGTTCTTCAGGCCCTGTTCTTGCCCCAGTATTTGCACCTGACAATGTTGATGATTGTCCATCTTCAGACCCTCTTGTTGTACCAAGCGAGGAAGAATTAGACTTACTGCGACGACTTGGATGGGATGAAAATGCGGAGGGAGATGCTCTAACACCTGAGGAGATTAATGATTTTGTCCGTCAGGTAACTGATCCTATCTGAAAAGGGTTGCGTTTTTCTAATGGTGTTTAGCAGGGTTTTTTTTAATTGATTAGTAACCAACTAATTGTATATTTTTTTCATTTTTGTTTACCTTTTACAGCATGAGGCTCGGATAACATCTTTAAGGACAGGCCAGCGTGAGATTCGGCCATTGAGGATGGTGCTTCCTGATACTGGTCAGAGTGGTGTAGCTGGCAATCGTCTCGATTGAACTCATTTGAGAGGCGGAAGTGCGATTTTGCTGAACAACCACCGCTTCCATATCTGAGAGGGCTCTTGTTTTTGCAGTCAAGAGGTTTTTTGATTGACATCAGGAGGATTTGGAGTGCCGGGAAGAGTGTTCATGGAAATCTGCAAGGTTGAAAGAAAAGGAAGCTGTTTTTTCCCCTCTTGCTTCGAAAAAGAGATGTGACATGCGAAATAAGATGCATTGCTACAATCCTCAAACTCATCGTGCTGTCCTGCCATACTCTTGAGTGCTTTCTCATTGAAGCCTTCTCCCTTTCGATTTTGTTGGATCAATTGGGGGTTTAACAGGAAGGTAGATAGGGTTACCAGGGTACAAAAAAATTGCACAGTCCGGAAAGTTCAGAGCTTTTTTTGACCTTTTTGTCTTTTGTTTTATTTTCTATACTTTTTGCTAATATTCAAAGGAAGATTGTGGTGCTTAGTCATTGCAAGGAAAAACGATCATTTTTATTGACCTGGATCCGCTTTTACATGAAGGAATGCGGCAGAGGTGTTTATTGTATCTGGATGCACCGAAACGAAGCTCGTTAGTACGAAACGGTCGATTATCTCTCTTTGTTGTGTTGGTAGGGAAACAAAGGGCCCAGGCTTCAGGCCCTTTTGCTAGAGCTTCTACCGTGGACTATACCTGTCTTTATGTGGCTGTTGTGAACAGCTACAGCTTTGTAATGGGCTTTGAACCCTTGAATGATTGCAAACTACTATTGCTTTGAGAGGGGTGAGTGACAAAATTGCGAGCCATGTCGAATGTGGATGTCTTGGAAAGAAAAAAGAAGAAAAATATGTTCTGTAAAAGTTCCATGTGGCTGAGAAAAATTGGGCATTCTTGTAAGTTATAGGTTGTGCCGAACCATTGCAGAAATCCTTTTTAGAAACTGTATTTGAGGGGCATGCCTGTATGCTTGTATCCCGAACCAAACTTCCGGTAACTTCTCTTTTTAACGGTTAGAGTTGAATTGTTTAGTTCTTTTACGGGTGGGTCTTATCTAACTCTGGACGTTAAATCTTTTCAGCTAAAAGCGTTGTATGTATCCTGGTGGATTAATACAGGTGAATTCCAAATTGGACTTGGTATTTAAACGTTGGGACTTTACATCAGAGGATCTCTCTCTCTCTCTCTCTCTCTCTCTCTCTCTCTCTAAAAAATAAAAGACAGAATCATCCTTAGGTTATAGTCATGTTATGTTACAACCCAACAAAAATGAATGATATCTCGGCAATCATAGCAGCAAATTTATGCATTGTCTTAATTTTAGTCAGGTCTAGTTTTACTTTGATATTCTAAATTTCACCTCTGGTTATTAATGCTCCATCGTCTTTGTTTTTTTTGTTTAATATATATAACAAAGCTCTTAGGCTAGCTCCTAATAGAGTACTTTTCTTTGATTTTCAATTTCTTTTTTAAATCCTAACTACCAAATTTCCAGCATCTTTCATCTACGAGGTTCACCATCTTTTTGTCTTCCCTTTTGTTTTCCTTTCCTTCCCTTCGATGAAGATAGCATCATCCAACCAATAGAAGCCGCTCATTGCAGCGGCCGTGCGCAAACCTCGTCCCCAAGTTCAAACTCCCGGCGGTCTACGCTTCCTACTCTCGATAGACGCGTACTCCCCAAACATCGTCCGATGTATCTAATAAAACCAAAAACAGAAAGGTGTTTGCGAATTAAATTCTTCTAATTTCCTTACCCGAAAAACAGAAAGCTGTCTCATGCACACGCACCTGGGACGGCCGGGACCAGAACGTGGCATCTCTCGGGTCTCGTAACCGGCACGTCCTCTCATTAACCTCATTTAATTCATTACATTTATTATGGATGCACTTGCCGCCGCCCCCCCCCCCGGGTTTTACGTCCCTCGCTACGACATCATGCGCTCCCCTTGTCCGCATTCTAAGAAAATAAATTAAATAAAATCCATCATCACACCCATAAGATCAGGATCACACGGTGGAGATTTCGCACACCGGAATACTCCGGGTGAGTACCGACAAGATGCAGCTACCGTCTGAAAGCAAAGACCGGAGGAAGGGTAGACGCAGAAACGAGAAAGAGAAGAAAAATTCGAGAAGAAAAAAATAAAAACCAAGAGAAGAGAGAGAGAAAGAAGACAGCTGCGAGTTTTGTTCGAGTCTCGTTGGAGTACGAGCGAGAGGCGGAGAAAAATTAGGACGGAGAGATAATACTAAATTGTTAGAAAGGGAGGAAAAAAGTAGCCATGATTCCGATTCGGATCCCGTCACCGCCCGCCGCTTTGACTACGAAGCTTCTGATGCCAGAAGCAGCACGACTGTAGATGGCTTAGAGAGAGAGAGAGTGAGAGAGAGAGAGAGAGATCTTCTTTTTGGATCTCTTGTGGTTCTCTCTTTTATTTATTTTTGGGCTCTGGTTTGGCTTTGGCGGGAAGGTGGGAGATGAGGCGGGTGGGGCGGGCGGACTCGCCGGAGGTGGTCGAGGTGGTGAGGGTGAACGAGTCCTCGCCGGAGTCCAGCTTCCGCGAGCTCGACGACGTCTTCTTGCAGGTACTTTTGGTGGGAGCCTTTTCGCTTCTTTTCTTCGGGAAATTGGAATTGCTTCTCTTGTTCAAGAATCGGCTTTTGATGGAATAGTGGCGGTTAGATTGATCGATGAACATCTTGTGAGTTTCTTTGATATATATGTTTTTTTTTTCAATAGATTTTCGGTATCTGGTTTCACGGAAAGGGAGATTCTTGAATGGTTACAAATGATACAAAGGTTGAGTTGGAATTTTATGGCATGATGGAGGAAGGGGTTTGCTTATTGAGAAGTGGTGGATATTGCAAAATTATCAAGAAAAGACACGAGAAACAGTCCCAAGTTTTGTCTTGGGATTGATAATATCGATCGGTTTTCTTCTTTTCTTTCTGGATGGCCTTATCTGCGATGATGTTTTCGTTATGAGAAAGGTCGGACTGATTGGTAGATAGGTGTTATGAGACTGCTTGGTGGTAGTACTCCATCATGGACTGTTGCTTCTTAGTTTGAGATGTCTATATGCTTCTTATGATTTAGGAAACAGTGGTTTTCAATAGTGACAGAGGATGTAGTTCACGGTGGCTATTGATATACTGACAAATTGGTTCAGGTAAACGGGAATGGAGGCACAGTTATTAAGCATTTATCAGTGTTATGAAATTTTCAGGAAACAAGATTTCAAGAATCTTAATACAACAAAAATGGTTTCTTGACAGTTCTCTAGCTAATACAGCAGAAAGTGGGGAACATAGGCATTAATTGTGTGCTACAGAAAGGGTTTCTTCTGAAACAGACTATGATTTGTAGGAATGTAGTAATCTGAACTAACAAGATGTTTAGAAACAAATCAATGTGTATTCTTTTAACAGGAGGAAATCTTTACTGGATATGGTAAACTCCAAAAGGCAATTTTTTCCATCTCATTGATGATTTATTCTGGCAAGCTCTGAAGACCATCGTATTTTGGTGCTTATGGAGTCATTTGAGGAGATTGACTAAATTCTACCATATCAGCTTATTTCTTTTCTCATCGAGCCTTTTTTTTTTTTTTTAAGGAAGAGAGGTCATTATGTGTGTATCACTCTGTTTAAACAGAGAAAAAGTTAGGAGAAAAAAAAAAACCTTGTTTTGAGTATAAGATGTTAATGGAGTTATGTTTTGCATGCTTACAAATAAATTGATGGTCTCTTATAACTATTCAATGACCAAACTTGGGAATTATGCAGCTAAGAATGAGATACTGGATAAAGATCTTGTTTTAAGACTTTAGAAACTAATTTACAATTAATAATGTAAAGGAGGAAAATAACCTAAAATGCTATCTACCTAGAAATTTATAGTGATGTCCAGGAAGAAGCACGAATCCTTCCTTCGAAGATTAACTGTTACCTTAATAAATATATCATACACATATAGATATTAGCTTTGTAAGATTATATTTGATATAATAGCTAAAATATTATGAATTTGAAAGAGAATTGATTACATGAGAAAACTTTAATTTTGAAGGAAATGTAGTGGAGTATGATTAACTTTTTAATAGAAGAAGGAGAAAGTGAAGTGTACTCCTCATCACTCGGTTGGAATGTTGGTGAATGAGCCACAGGTTGCAAGTCCGAATCTCATTGGACCACATTCTCAACTCTCTTATCAAGGAAAGAGATAATAAAAAGATAAGATGCATGAGAGATATTTTGCATTGTAGATCTGTTGTTCAGTCCCATCTAGTCCTCTAATTTCTTTATAACTTGTATAATTTGCAGATGTTCTTAAAATTTGTGGTTCTTTGACCAGTAAAGTGATTCTAAATGTCATTAGATTGTTAAAGAAATCTAAGAATTTCTCACCTCCCTAACGCATGCCAAGTGATGACTACTTTGATAGCAAAGTATTGTAAAGTGTGCTTGTGCTGGGATTTTCTTTAAAACTGCAGTTACGAAAAGATCTTTGTGTAAGCATTTCTGGTTATAGAAAATATGTTCTAGAAAGCCAAAGAAAAGTTAGCTTCATAGTAGAGATCTTGAGATGGTATGGGAGGAATTTTCTTCTGCTTTTATGACGATGTCAAAGGAATGCTTGGCAAGACATGCTGAGATGAATGCTGCTTTTAGAGGTTACTTTTTTGCAGTTTCACATAGTAGTGTCATATAATATGCAATTCAATCTGAAGTTCTGCTTAGTTTATTTTGATTTCTTTTTTTTGTAGTGCTTTTTTGTTAATGTTGATGTGCCAGTAGGTGACAAATTAATTGCTCATATATAAATGCCATGGATGCCAACTTTTATTCGATAATCAGTATTTAAATGGATCATATTTGTCGTCCAGGATGGTATTCTTTATCTCGAAGTTTATTTCTGTAGATTTGTGCTAGGTGAGGCCAACTGAGTTATATGCAATTCACCTTTGTCGATAACTAAGAATTTAGATGTTATTGGCATGGGGGCATGCCATGCTGTGCTGTGCCATGCCACCTGGAATAAGCCATTCCAGTCCAAATAAAAGTAAAATAAAATAAAATAAGAAACTTTTGTCTCCATATCTAGTAATGAACCTGATCAATCTGCGCACATCTGGCATAGCCTCATACGCTGATGTGAGGCGGCATGGGTTGATACTGTGCAATCTTAGGTGCCCAAACAAGCATGTGACATGTGTGCCCCATGTCAACACCGGGCCAAAATGGACCAGCAACACCGTCATACACTGGCAGTTAAGATCTTGTTTTTAATATGCAAATACATACATACATACATATATATATGTGTGTGTGTGTATTTGTATAGATATATATATATATATGTGTGTGTGTGTGTGTGCACACACACACACACACACACATATATATACATATACATATTAGCAAAGTTTTCGACCTCTGTACCACTAGGTACGGAACCCATTCATTCTGTTGTTGTATGACAAATTACATATTAAATTAAAAGAATGATAGATAATATTAGGAAAAATTAAGACTGATAAGGACAGATAATTAAATGAATTTAAGATATGTGCCAGATCGATTGTAAATGTTAACGAAGTCATGGTTATCACTGTTTCCTATGCATATTTATAGGGCGAAAAGAATGTTGTGTTTCATCTAGCAGAACCCTCTACAATACAAGTTATTGCTAATTAGATCACAACAATTTTAATTATTATTAGAAATGACAAGGATAACATGAACATGATTTATAACCTAGATAATACCATGCAATGCTACATTGAATATTTTCATGGAAGTAGTATACAGGACAGAAGATACGAAATAATCTGAAGTAATAAGTTTAATGTATCTGTCAAGCATTTGATCTGTCTAAATCTGTATAACATCTAATGCAATTTTGCAATTTGAAGAATTCCTGTTTGTTGTTATCAATTGTGAGCACCAAAGGACACACCAACTGTAGGCTTACATGTGCCTGATTTAGTTACTTGTTTTTCAACAATATGCACCATTTAGAATCTGCTGAGGTGAAACCGAATAATGAAATATGGGAGTCGAGGGGGTTCATGTTTTGTCTCTCAGTCTCCCACATTTTGATGACACAAGAAACCAAACTTCTTCTGTGCCCAGGATTCACCGTCACGTACTTATTATTGGAAGCAGTACCATAAGAGAGAGAAGTTACTTATTAATTTTTATAAATTTTACAACAATTGACTGAAATCAGCACTGTGTAACTAGAAGTCAGCATTATCTTGCCTTTATGCGATTCACTATGTACCAGCATTGACTAGGCTCTATAATTTCAACTTCTAGGTGTGTAATAAACTTAATAACTTGCTCCCTTCTTTGCATTTATTCTGCTTTTCTCCTGTATTTGTTTTACCTTTCTATATATGTTTGCTATGCTCTTCAAGCCCTTTGATGGCAACTCCAATTAAGTGACCCCTCTGTTTCCAGCTTTCTCTTCAGCACAACTCAAAATTTCTATCACCACTTAGCAGTGTTTATATGTGTGTCTTTGTCTTAAGTTTAGTTTCTCAATATTTCCCTTTAATTGTCAATCTTTTCTTTGTTTGCATCTCAAGTTTTAAAGAATTTTGTTAAATTTCCACCTCATACACTTTTAGATAGGATTTCTTTGTAGGCTTTTGCTTTGCACTATCTTATCATTTTCATTGTCCCGAGGTTGTAAAGAAAAATGGAGCACTGATGGAAAAGTCTTTATACTGGGTCATGGGACAAAGAGGAGTTAATCTGTTTTGTGGTTCTGAAGAGCTACACATAAAGCATATTTCTTGGCAAGAAAATGAAAAAATCTGTGCTGCCTTTTCCTTAGAGAAATTTCATTCCAGTTTTATATTTCTCAACTAATTATTGGTTTGTCTTAAAATTATCATCTGATGAAGAAACATTGAAGGATGAACAATAGTGTCCAGTGGATCTATTGGTACTCTGTCCTTCTGTTCTCGGCAACAACATATCTTCTGATCTTTTGAAATGTTGACTTTTTTATGCGGAAGTTCATTCTATTTGTTTATCGTATAGACTCAGGCAAGAATATGGCTTGCGGAAGTTCTGCACATCAGATTTGATGAGGAGATGGCTATTGCCGAATTACTTGCAGATGGGGAATTGCTGTATGTCTAACTATTTTCTTGATTTTATCTTATTGCTCAGCCCATGCCATGTATTGATTTTTTTGGTTCACATCCATAGTGGTGCGCATATATAAATATAACCATGGAAAATTTTGTTAATACTAACAATAAAGACATTGTCTAACTGCAAGGCTTGACTCATTTTCTCTTTTCATGTATTCACATTAGATTTGCAAGTACTTCATTTGGTGCTGTCATATAAATGTCTATCATACCATGACAAATCAAATTGGAAGTATATCTCATACACATCAATATCCTGCTTTTTGGTAAAATAATATTTAGCTGGTTGCAGATTGGCGTTGGGAAGACATTAAAACTGTTACAGATCTGTAATTTTCATAAAGTTGTATTGTGTCACAAGTTAAAAGTTTGTCATTTAAATCCTCTGACTACACTGTTTTAACATTTTGTATAAAATATTATTTGAGAGAAATTATTGAAAAGTGCAATTTGCTATGCAGATATAGCATTGCATGCTTCATTGATAATTAATGGCATAACTTTATTTTAATGCTGATTTTATGAAAGTGTAATGAACCTCAAGTTAAAGTATTGCAAAAATGCATCAGCAGACTGTCAAAAGATATGCTGAAGATATGCAAGATGAACTAGAAGCATCACTTTTTCTGGTTCATCTGTTGCCATAATTTGGTCTATTTCATTCTTCTATTGTTCATTGTATGCCTTCTTCTTCTTTTTAGTGAGCTCATTCTTGCATCACATTTTGATGGATCTCACTGATGCTTTTCATTGTCTCTGTATTCCTAAGCTTACCATGAACATCTTTTGTGTTGATTAGCTTATTTCTCATTATTCCACAATATGAATTGATTCTGTCCTTATAATCCATAGGATTCTCATTCTAGCGAGCTGGTCATATTTGTCCGACTAGAGTAAGACTGTCTTCTGATCTAGCATTAACTATGTTCGAATGTCTTCCTCTTTTGGTTCATCCCACTATCTTCTATGATACTTGTCTTTGATTGATTATTTTGTTCACTTGATTCTCTCAAACATATTTTGTTTCTTATATTTGCTCTTAACTTGCCAACTGACGTGATCTTGTCTAAAGTCTAAACCTGTTTCATTTCTTACTAGGGTGGAAATCTCTAGTAAGTCGTATTCCTTGTTGGCTTTTCGAGTTTATCCTCTGCACAACAAGTCTCAAGTTTGTTAGATATTTAGAGAGCTTGCCACCATATTTATACTTAATTTTCTAATGCTATATATAAATCTCATTGTGTGGTGTGTACGTGTGCACGCTTGTGCATGTGTATGTGTGTTGTGTGTATGTTTGTAGAAAAGGATTTTCACAACCAAGCACATCATGTTGTGTCCAAGCATCAACTCATGCCCCAAGAGTTAAAAAACGAAAATATGGGTATATGAATCATCCAGAGTATATCACCTAGTGTACTAGGAAATGTTCCATGCATACATGTGTGCAAGCACTAAAGGGTGCTCCTTGGTACAATAGTAAGATTGCTCTATTGTGACCTGGTTGTTATGGGTTTGAAATATGGAAAACAACCTCTCTACATCCAGAGTTAAGCCAGCTTACATATGACCCTTTGCAGACCCTACAATAGTGGGAGCCTCGTGCACAAGGCCACCCTTTGTTACACATCTACAAGCACACAGATGTGGACATGCAAATGCCCACTTATGCAGATGCAGAGATGCAGAGATGCAGACAAGCACATGCACATGCTCATGCTCACATAGATGTACACGTGTGCACACTGCTACATACATACAGATGGTTATAAGTATTTACTTATTTATATATGTCCATGTAGTATGTAATGATTGATGCAGTGTGTGCTTTGACATGTCCTCATGGCTAAACAATATTCAAAAACGAAATGTAACATATATGTACTACTGCAAATTTCTTCTTTCTTTTGTGCACCTAATATTTTCTTATTGTTTGTTATTTTGACTTCTTTTACATGCCCAACAGGTTTCAAGTATCAAAAATAGTATGGAAAATGCTCTTGAAAAAGTATCCAGAGCTGAAGCATTCGAAAGTTTATATATATGAACGAACTTCTTTTGGCAAAAGTGGTAGGAAGTACATGCCTTATCCAAAGGTTGACTCATTTTTGAAGGTATTCCCTACCACACATCAACTTGCTTACTTTTGTATCACCTAGAGATCAAAGTGAATTTCAATTAAAATATTCTGGAGTTAATTTTAGTTGAAATGTTTTCCTTTGCAATTTAGTTGCCTCTATCTTGGTCATAAAAAGAAAAGAAAAGAAAAGAAAAACTATTTGATCATGCTTATGTTAGCAACAATTTGTGTTTGATTATTCCCTCAACGTATAGAAGTATGTTAATTGGTGACATCCACATATTCCTCCTAGTTCTTGAGATTTTCCATCATTACCTTATTTGTTGGCTCAACTGTTAGACATTTTTTTTTGTGGTGGAAACATTGATCAAGTGTTTCTTAGTCCATTATATAACATCTCTTAACACTTCTTATTTGTAGTTGTAATTCTTCCTTTACTTTGTTAAACATCCCATGCTACACAAACCAATTACTGTTACAGCCCTTATCCCCATCTTTATAGCATTTGGCACCATTTTATTTCCATGTTATTTCAATTAGCAGATTAATTGTTCCACATTGATGCACAATTCTGCATTTTCCCCCCTCTGCAGTGGCCTTTCTTTCATTTGTTTTAGAATCTTTTTGTGATTCTTCTTTCATCTATCTTGCTGGCTATAGTGGTTCAGTCCTTCGCTATTCTTCTTATTCGTGTAATTTTATGTGATTATTCTAGCACTATACTTTGTAACTTCAGGAGACTTATCCTCACCTACCAACAAATATTTGTAAATTAATTCCATATAGCTCAATTCACATATGCCTGTTCAGTGATTCTAGATGAATTTAGCATCATCCCATATCACGAATTGGAGTTCAATTTTTCCCTTTAACATTATATGGTAATACTGATGGGCAAAGCATCATATCTTCTAGCTGACATCTTTTATGCCCATAGTTGGCTTCTCACAACTGCTTTATAACATTGAAACAATGATGGAAGTGCATCATACTATGTTATAGAGTGTGATGATGTAAAATAGTTATCTGGCCTGTCGCACATTCTGTACATTTGCTGATCCTGATATGAAGCTATTTTTGGTAATAAAAGATGTCATCAGATCAAATTATTTATTCTTTGTGATATCACGAGTGAAACAGATATTTGGTTATCTATGTAGCAATGGAGATGAAGAGTAAAAGCACTAATTAATTTGTTGGAAGGCATCAAGAATGTTATATCACAGCTTTATCCCAAATCATCACATAGTTCCCCCTCATCACAATGTTGAACATATTATAATCTTGTCCAAATTTCTTCTGGCTTCCTATTGACATACGTCATGTCTAACCTGTGTTCTCTTCTGTATAGAAACTTGCCTACATGACATGCTAAATTCCTGCTTGCAAGTTACTGATGAAAACTCTTAAATCCCTGCTATCTTCTCTGTTCAGCCAATTTAATAGCCCGTTTGCAAATATCTCCTTATCTGTAAAAAGCTGATGCACTTTTCTTCATAGTTGCCACCTGATGTATTCCGGATCATATTATCCATAAAAACTCGTAGACCCCTTACTACAGTAGTTGTCAAGATGCTGCATGGCAAACTAATACATCCTTGTCTTCTCAAAGCTTGTCCCCGTGAATCCATTTATCTCTTATGGTATTACCACAAACAATCATTTTATGTCTCCAATTACTTTGTTACTCCTTTCTCTTTTATCTTGAAAAGTATAAAAACCAAACTTCTTGTATATCATGTAATTAAGTGGTCAGAAACACGAATTCTTTTGCTTCTTTTCTCTTGTAGGAAAGGAGCCAAGTTGTTTTTAATATGAGTAAAGAGTTAAAATTTGTCATAGTTTGCAGAAGTTGCTAATGTTTGAGAAGTTTGCTTGTTGACAGATCTGCCAGATCCTGGGGTTAACTAGCATTGATTTGTTCTCCCCATCTGATGTTGTTGAGAAAAGAGATGTTCGCAGAGTCTGTATGTGTATACGTTCTCTCTCTAAGAAAGCCAGGTTGAAAAACTTAAGAGTAAGAACTGCGGAATGACTCTGGCATGCAGTTTGTAGTTCTATATGTACATGATTTACAGAAGAGTTATTCCAGTCTGATAGATATTTTGGTTGTTCTGTGGCAGGTTCCAGATTTTGATATCGTCACATATACAATAGTCATGCCCACCGATCTGGTTGGTGGTATCCGCAGAAACTTGGAACAAGCACAATGTAGCTCATCAAGTTCCAGCGGATATAGTCCTTGCATTGATTTAAGGGAAATATACCGACAGGCAAGCTCCAATATCCTATAACCAAATAGTCAAAATGCAGTTTTAGCATACTTGAAGGTGCTTTTTGTTCATTGCATCAATTACTAGAATTTGATTCAAGCATTCTGATGGTGTTATCTCATCTTTCTTGTAGAGGAATCCCAGTGGTAACCATGCTCAGCACCATGACTCAAATTCCGAGTCAGATGAAGCAGAAAGTTGTTTTACTGAAGTAGAATTTCAGAGTCCACGGTCAAATGCTTCATATGATGCTGCTGCCCTGTTCAACATCATTGGAGGGAATTGCCCTGAAGGAAACTCAGTTGATGATGAAAATTTATCTCAAATGCATATGGACTTTAGCATGGATAGCCAGGAGTGTCGTGAAGATGAGCAAAAGTGTAGGCTTCATGAAGAAATTATGTTAACTGAATTAGTAGATTTGCCTCATGCATGTGTTAGAAGAAATGACAGCCATGATTTCATAGATACACTTTACTGTAAGTCATTCTTGTTCCATAGCGAATGTCAAACTTATCAAGGTTCAAGGACCTATTTTGCTCAAATGGGAGACATAAAATATCCAAACTGCCAGAAATCTGGTGACGAGATTCACAGTGCTAAAATCAACTGTTTCCAAACTTATCCTTCATGCTTTGAGGATTCTACATCTGGATCAGATAAGAAACTTAATGTCAGCGGGGAAGAAGCTTATGAAGGGTATGTCGGCTCAGCTCTGAGGAATATAAATGATAAAACTCTCTTTTCGAAATGCACAATCTCCAATACTTGTACAGATCTTGACAATGAAAAAGAAGATTTTGCCAAGGCATCTGCAGGTGGTCAGGGTGAAATTGTAAGTGATGCCCCAGGAGAGGATAATGTACGATCTGATTGCTCGGTTCGGTATGAGGACACCATCAATGATTGTTATAATTGTGCACTTGAATCTCATGATAGGAAGCCTAGAAGTAGTGACATCATAGAGTTTTTAGATGGAGAATATGATCCAACTCCCAGAGGATGTATTAATGTTTCTGGAAATGAGGAACTTAAACATGACGGAAATTTTGTCGACAGGAAGACTTCACCAGCAGACTTTATCAGTCATCAAGCAAGTTTTTCGGACTTAAATGTCTACAGCATGGACAGTTCTGACTTTCTTAATTCTGATTCACTGGTACTAGGTGGCTCAGTCGGTATGGACACGGATAATTTAGATTCAAATTGTAGAGGCATTAAATGCAAGGATAAAAGGAAACCCTTTGAGGAGGACCTGGATTCTGAAATACTGTCTACAGCTGAAGCTCAGGCTCCTTCAGAAAATGCTGTCACTGAAGACAAATTAAACAAGTACGATTGTACCACTACCAGTTGGCATGACAGAGAGAGAAATGAGGACAAGGATTTGTTGACACCCAAAAGCTGCTGTTTAAGGGCCAAAACTGCAGGTATCAAAAGAACCTCTTTGAATGGGATAAAGTTGCCGCCCATTCCTTATTCTAGTAAACCTGTTGATTTTCTTAGATGTGATACTAAAGAATCACAGCCTTGCTTCAAAACTGAGGATGAAAATTCTGCTGGATCTTTATCATCAAATGCAGACGAGCAGGATTTTTGTGTGGGAAATGTAAGGCAATTATGCAGCCAATATCATAACCCACCTCATGCAGATTCAGCTTACAAAAGTGATGAATGGGTTATACCTTCCCATTCTGATATCCTCTCTGATTCAGGGATCACACAGGGTAAAAACAATAGTGCCACTGGCACAATCATGTCAGATGGATGCTCCAAGGCTGAATCAGAAGATATTCTCTCACAAAATGTATGGACTGCCCATAGTGGAACTTCAGGAGTAGCAATGTGCCTAGTACCAGGCAATAGAGACGTTTCCACCTCTGATAGTGAGATGGATGCAATTGAACAGCCAGATGATTCAACAGCACATAAAGAAGATACCACTTACGGCCATTCCATGAGTTGTCCAAAGCATAAATCTGTGACCAATTTCAACTTTCATGGTGTCAAAAGCCAATTAATTGCTGGGAACTTTAACACTGCAAATGAAGGTGGATTGAAAAATAGCTTAATTGAACAGAACGACAGTTCCTGTTTTCATCCATGTGAAGCATGCCAAGATCCGGTGGTAGAGACTAAACAACACTTACCTGAGAAACAATGTGCAGAAAATAGTCTGAATTGCTATACTCAGGGTGGAAGCATCTCAGACTTTTCCACCAAATGCAGCTTACAATTGATTGAAACAGAGAATGATGACGAGTGTTGCACGAGCTCTTCCGAAGTAGAAGATTCATGTGTTCGCTGGATGAAACCTTTGTCAAACAGCTGTCAGGTATCTTGCCAGCAGCAGATTCTTTCAGTAGAGGAAATGACCATTAGGCATTTGCATTCATCAATGCCAAATGACATGTTATCAATTTGTGATTTCGATTCATCATGTCAGCAGCAGATTCAGCAAACTGTTCTTGATGCGTCAGACAACACATACTTGCCAGTGGGAAATGATATCATGCAGAGAAAAGCATCAGGTAGCCTGGGGATATATTGTAAGGACAGAAACGAATTTAATGGGTCGGAAACAGGAGGGACTGAAGTTACTGAAAATTCCAAAGCACCCTGCACCCGTTACCCAAATGAACTTGATGGCTCAGAATTTGTGGATACCCATAATGCAGGTCCTGGATCACCAGATCAAGGTGGGGATTGTGAAATGGTGTCTATGTACGAATCTGCAAGTTATGACAGCATTGCCTACAATGGCAATGGTAAGCAGGTTCAGGACAACATTTTGCAGACTGAGGAAAACCTGCCCTTCTCAGCTCCAGGATGTGCAGTGGAAGGGGAAGAGAATAATTGCGTAGAGCAAATTTCCGAGGTGAAATTTAGGGGACACGCATCTCTAATTTCAAGCTATCTCCATTCCCTGTTTAAGTTTAAGGATTTCTTTAATAAATTTTGCATACGGGATTTGTTAAAAATAATCAAGAATTTGTTTCTTTTAATAGGGTACAAAAGAAAGTGAAGAGGAATTGGTGACACCACTTGATTCAAGTGGGAAAAGAGATGGAACGACAGGCGAGATGCAGAGGCCAGGCAAGATAATGTTGAAATCAGTTGCTGGAGGAATTACGCTAGTTGGTTCACTGTTTCTTTTACTACACCTCAGGTATGACAGCATATTAGTGAGAAGATTGGGAATTAAGATGAATGCTAGATTAAACCTCATCTGGCTGAACATTTTCTTTCTTAAAATGTTATCTTATTTTAAAGCAGGAGAAAGAGAGATAAAGAGAAAAATAGTACAGCAGTTGTGCCATTACAGACTCAAAAAGCAGGCATGGAGGGTTCCACACAAAAGAAAGTAGAGATAGGTAAATCTGATGCACTGTATCCTGGAGAGAGGCTGAAGTTTTAAGACCAGAATATAATGATATTGAACCTAGGCTGATTGCAAGTTACACGAACCGAGTAATTACTTACTTAGCAAACAGGATCTTTCCACTAATGCTGCTACAACATGCTGCAACTCTAGTTTGGTTAATAACTCATTTTCCAGGTTGTGTATATAGGAATATCGCAATTACTTCTTGACCTTGTATAGTTTTTTGACGGGTGTAAAAAATGGCATGCCTATCATGCTGTGTAATCTCGGCAGTGTATATATGATCGGCAGTGTATATATGATCAGCATGAAAAATGTGATCTGAACAATGTAACAATGAAATTTTGGGCAATGAAATACTTGCAGCAGTCTTGAGAAATCATTTTTGTACTGTATTTTATGAAATAAAGAGAAAGTGTAAAGAAATTGAGATAAAGTTAAAAAATTTTATGAAAAGCTCTCGGTACCGGATTCCATGTTGATCCGCTATCGATCCCTGCGGACCGGTTCGTACGGGCTAGTATGGCTTTCTTTGATTCAGTATATTTCGCATTCATTCATATTTTATGTTTCTGCCTCATGAATGAAGAAGAAAATTATTCTCAATGGAACAAACGCAGTATCAGCTTGTGTTCTAGCTAGCTAGCCATATCAGTGTCTGCTCAAAAGAAAAGCACACGGTTTTACGATGCGTATCGTTGTTGCCGTTAGGAAGGTTCTCGCAGCACATCAGGTTTGGCACGTGCCAAATTCGATGCGAGGTGCAGTGTTTATTAACCTAATCATCCATCTCAGTTGTTTCCCCTCTGACGAGTTACAGTCCCGAGCCGCCTGGTTCTGACGCCTTTATCGGTTAATAAAGAGAAGACGGGAGAAAACGGCAATTAACGCCGTTCCCAAACAAAACAGAAAGATATCGGACAAATACTCGACGCGTGCACACTTTGTTTTCCAATTGAAGAGGAACGATTTGATGACCGGATGGCCAACAATACCAGTTTTTTTTTTTTTTTTTTGGTACAACAATAGCAGCTTTAAAGACAGGTTTTTTATTTTTTTTAATGAACCCGACGCAACACTTTTTTTTGGTAAAAAAATAGGAGAGGAGGGGGAGGGGCAGAATTCCACCCACGTAGCAGCCCCCACTGAGACCTTCTTCCATCACAGAATGTTTAATGCGGGTCGCAAGTTTTCATGTGTCCTCCTCAATCCGTAAGAAATCCTACTGGGTTATCTACGTATAGCGTCACCTCAGTACTGATGGAAGAAAAACATATCCACACAGAATCATCCGGTTGTGGAACATGCAGTTCCTTGATTTAATCAGCGTCCGCGCATTTCGATCCGAACAACTCGGATGGAGTCTAAGCCTCTTTACCACCAAACTACCACCTGCAACACTTTGACCTCGCCACCGTTGCCAGCGGCAGCACTACAGCCGTCCAGTTGTCCCAGCGCTACTTCTCCACCGCTGTTGGTCCACCGTGTTTGACGGCATTGCCACCCACGAGAGGAAATCAAGGACTACCGTTTTACCCTTCCAAAATGAAGGGCTGAACCACTGTGCGCTTTGTGGAGAGCCTTTGGGTTTAAAAAAAAAAAACTTACCCAGTGCGCTCCGCAATCTATTGTCTTTTTTATTTTATATTTTTTTGGATATATTCATACCTAAATTATATGAATCATCCATTTCAAATAAAAAACAGCTTAATTGAAAAATATTTCGAATAATATATTTATATATTAAAATAGCACCATAGAAAAATTCATAAAATCATAAGCAGGCAAGCACTTTTATATTCCCAACACGAGAAGACTCTAAAATGTTTACCAAGCAAACATAGCCTTGCAGAAAATACTTCAATAAATACATATTTTACATAATAATCATATATTCATCACACCCAAATTTGGGTGCGTATCAACTTTTCTCCTTCTGAGCCCAAATACATGACCAACTTTGGACGGATACGAACCAAAACACACCAAAACTATCCCAAAAAAAAATTATTTAAAAAAATCATACTACTGCTGAAGCTCCTACACCAAGGAAACAGAAAATTATTCGTCGCCTGCCAAGAATCTGCTTGTAAATCAGGAGAGAATCCAGTCTAGTCTCCGGTGCACCCATTTGCACAGGAACTTGCAATTATCTGCTTTATCTTCAGATGGTCATCTCAAAAACAAAAATTTAACAACCTAAAGCCAGCAATATCATTGGGGGGACACCAGAATGAAACAGCCTAGTCATAGCCGAGTGTTGGTTCTCACTTTCAGTTAATTCCATCCATCATTACTACGTGCAGAGGAATCGGATCCAGAAGAAGATGACAGAGATCTCATCACAAATGGATGCTCTAATAGTTGAGCAGCAGATGGACGTTCATCTGGGTTTAGTTTCACACATTGACTGATAAAATCACGGGCATCTCTCGACAAGTTGTTCGGAATAGGAGGTTGTTCGCCACGGCCAATCTTAAATAAAGCTTGTGTCTGCAAATTAGAGAGCATGAATAATTAGTAATAACATCTTAATGCGTGGAGGTAGCTATTAACTCCTTCAAACAGTTATGGAACTCATTATTTGCAGCTTGCAGCATGAAATAAAAGTGAAAATATCTTCAGTCTTTCAAATTTTGACTTACAAGGAGAAGGCAGGCCTAGAAGTTGCATGACAGGCATGGCAAACTAATAGGATGGAGACATCAAAAGGAATTACAATATCTACTCCAGTCGCAGTTATTGCTAGAAGATCTTTCTACAACATGAAGGCCCAAATGTTATATGATCTTCTGCTATTTACCTTTTAGGAAAGACCGAAAGAGTGTTTTGTTCTTCTGCATATGCAGAGGATGACAACTTGGCAAGATATTTTTCATTGATGAGAATTGAATTCATCACTTGAATCTCCGGTGTCTTGTAAAATGGCAAGAAAATTTTCATCAATGAAAATTAGCTTTACTATCTGAAACTCCTGCTTTTTTCTGGTATTGTGGTCTAGCCAATTGGATTGGTCAAGGTCTGTCCAACTCAACAAACATAACCAGCAAGGTGTCTGACCAGCTCTATCATGAAGAAAATTCTACACAGAGGATCAATCTACTTACTATATGTGGCAAAAAAACGACATGTTATCTGACCAACCAGCCAAGTCGAGCAGGTTTCACCTTTGATCCCCTTAGGTTTGAGCCAACAAGTTTGTTGACATACAGGTACAGGGACAAAACAGAAACAAGTGGCTGAGTTATTTCATATGTCAATACCTGTGATTTTCAATCACTTCTGGCATGCACTGTTTTGTAGAGATATTCCGTTAATTGCAACTTTCACTAATACAGACGCTGCTGCAGCTACTTTTAGTTTCCTTTGTGGTATACAGCTTCATAAATACTTCTATATGACTTTAATGGAGTATTTTATAATATCAGGATCCCTCTAATAGACTCACCATTTCCAAAATTATAGCAAGGATAAATTATTCTAAATAAAAGATGTGACGATAAACATGACATTACTTGAAGTACCATCTAGCTTTTCCTAATTGCATTATCCAGTACTGAATTTACATGCAGAACAAGTTTGAAGAAGGCTTCAGCTTAGAACATAAAACAATTTTGAGCAAGGGATGAAAAAAATCAGGGCAAGTCGGTTACTTCAACACTGCCATAAGCCAGTCTTTAATTAAAACATAGATATTGAATTCAAGGGACCTCATAACCCACATGCATTAGAGAGTGATGCATGTGCATCTTTATCTGAAAGCATGAGTGCTAAAAGAAGAATATTAAAATAGAGTTTGCTCTAGTGCTTAATTGCATAATAAGATAAGCACAACTGCATAAGACCATTTATATTGGAAACAAGCGAAGCAGCTTTTACACTCCTACATTGAGAGCATTCTTCACAGATTCTTCTAATTTGAGAGATGATCCCATATGTGAAATCTAAAATCTATAAGAAAGATGGCAAAAGAGTTCATTCAGCTTATGTTACACACTCTCGTTCCAGAAAAAAAAAAAAAAAAAAAAATCAGCTAGCATCAGAGACAATCCAACAGAATGTGGACATCCAAGGATCCTGCAAGTTGTGTCATTTCTGGGTGCAATGCATGGGGACTGCTGGACCTCTAGCAGTGCCCATCCACATCATGCGATCGATCACCTCATGATGTGAACCAAGGCAAGCAACTTGTTTACAAGCTCACTTTGGCATAAGGGGTTTAAGAACAACTATAATGGGTCTGGAGTATTTTTACCTAGCCAGTCTTCATCTACTTAGCCACCTTTTACAACATGGTTTATTGATTTATTTTAAATGAAGCTTTAAGTCCTTGCTACCTTAAATTGCTCTTTTATCCATCTTTGAATCCAGAATTATTTCTTATCATAATTGTTAGTATATAGCATACACTTGAACCTGCGAGCCATAATATCAAACTTTTTATACTTAGTTACCTCTTTCTTTCTTTATCCACATTCTTGATTCGTTTTCCTTCATACACTCATCCTGTCAATGTTCCACATCTCCTCTCCCCTTCTACTCATCTTATTTCATCCTCCAAGATTTATTATCCAATCCCCGCGCTAACCCTAGGTTCTCAAAAGTTGAAAGCAAGTTCAACTGTTGCAGCTATTGAATATAATTCTTGCATTATATTTTTCAATTTTATAATATACCGTTTCCAAGTGTTAACTTTATCCTCATAATCTATTAGATACTTACAAAGCCTCTCTTTTTTATTTTTTTTTAAAAAAAACATGCCTTGAACTATTCAAGTCATCTAGATGCAGCTGATTATTTAGTCAAATTTTATCGACCCCATGCTTGCTAGTCCTCAACCCGCTGTTCCAACAGTGTGCATTAGCATTCAGCATTTAAGGAATCTATATTAAGTTGTACAGTAAATAGGTGCATGGTTGAGGCAAGTCGACTTTTAAAAATAAAAGAAACAAAGCAAGAACATTGTTTGTTATATCTTTTACAAAATTGGAAGAAAATTTCTTTAAAGACAGGAAGGAACAGTAGCTGACTGTTTCAAACAAACAGATTACTCACCCACTCAAGATTTGGATAAGGAATCTGACGTGTCAACATCTCCAAGACAGTGCACCCAAGGCTCCATATATCAGCTGGGGGCCCATATGTTTTTCTAGGATTAACAACCTGAAAAATGAGAATTCCCCAATTAATAAGAACTCGCGGAATTTTGCACAAATTTATGCCATCGCATCTTCAAAACCCACATGCAGTACTATTCTGAAAACAGTAGAAGATGAAAAAAATAACAAGATCATTCTCCATTCAGTCACAAAAGGCAGGGACTCCATCCAAAACCTAATTAGGTCCAATAGGAACAATACTGATTGGCAAAAGAGGTGCAAGAGGATATCTGATTTGGATTTGGAACAAGAGATATCTGGGATCAATAACCTCACCAATGACATGGGATATTATACACACAAACATCCACATATGATTGTTCATGTGCATGTGGTTTCTTTTTCCAAGGAATATTAGTTGACGTTTAAATGAGGAACAGATCTATTCCAAATCTCCAAGTCAGCTTTTTGACACCCTAATCTATAACAGGTTAGGAATCACCACTAGCAAATGCTTATGACATTTGCTCTCAAATCAAATATAAAGTCTGATACAGTGACAATACATAGTACACATTCAGTGGGAGTGAGAGAATGTAACAAGTGTAGTTTGAAGAAGAGAAAGGCTACATCATCTGCCTTTGAAGAGAAATCATATCATCTAAGCTTGATTTCTAAACCTACTTGAGTCTATTTATCAATGTAATTTATAAAAGTAACAACGAACTAGTATAATATGTGATGCCCCTAAAAGTATCCACTACTTGAATAATTTGCCAGCTAGAGTGTCCTGCATATAGCAATCACTAAACATAATTGACCAGAACCAGCATAAAGCAATTTCTCGACAAAAATAACTGTAAAGGTATGTGTGACTATACAAACTAAAGAATCCTGGAAAGCATGAAACTAATTCACAGGCAACAAACATCAGCAGGGGCCTCATTTTCATGTCATCTATTATATGTGTGTATATATATATATATAATTTTTTACACCATGGCTGGAGTGGTACTTTCTTCTCACAACACATATTCCCTCAATTGCAAAATGTCACAAATTTAAAACGAAATAGAGGTGCTACCATGCTATAGATGCAGTGTTCGATCCTATCACTAATGGAGATATCAAATGCATCCACTGCTCACTACATTCACATTTTATGGAGTTAAGATGGTATCTAATAGCATGTGATGTCTATTACAGGTTCTTAAATAAATAAAAGAATATTTGAAAAAGAATAAGCTAACCTCTGGAGCCATCCAGTACACACTTCCTTTGCATGATTTCAGCATGTTGAACATGGTTATCTGAAAATGTACACAGGAGCAGTACTGCATCAACTAACTTTCGAACATTTGAAAGTCACTTGCAGAGAGAAAGAGAGAGAAAGAGAGAGAGAGAGAGAGAGGGAGGGGGAAGGTGTATTGATAAGGAACACATTGAAGTGTGTTGAATAATAAAACCATTCATGGGGGAGACTAACCTCCTTAGCCAATCCAAAGTCAGCGAGTTTTATAGATCCATTTGCATGAACCAAAATGTTAGCGCATTTAATATCTCTGGCAAGAAGACAGGACAATATCAACAGTTGAACAAAAGGATCATCTTACCTATATACTAAGAAACTGTTGACACTGTGAATATTTTGAATCACTAATAACCAAAATTATATCATACAAACCAGATTATCAAGAATAAAATACCATTATAAAATATCATAGCAAGGTTTATATATTTTCCATGAACATAGCAAAATCTTTTTCACATGGCAATTTCCAACACGGTTACTGTCTAGTATATTTTGCAGAATGTTTAGGCAAAGTTGAAATTTCTAACATAAATAATTCTCAAAACATGGTGCATCATAATAACCCTGCATGGATGGGACAGGGATTAACTCAGACTCAGGTACAGGCAGGTTGGTATACATAAAATTGCCAAACTTAAAAGTTCCTTTGCTTACCACCAATCTATCATAGAAGTAACGCAGAACCATCATATAGAAACAGCTTCCCCTTCTTGAGATTAATTAACAAGCACTTTGTGGCCTAGCATTCACACAAGTATGACAGCCTGACTTTTTGATGTACATGCATTCATATGCGCTATTATGTGTATTTACAGTTTCAGTTTCTGATCTTGTTCAACTCTGCCGAATGGAAAAAAGCTATATTGCAGATATCAGCTGAACAGGTTAGCATAAAAACTATGCCACAATAACCTTGTGATCCCATTTTCAAATGAATGATAAAAGTTTGTTAAAATTTTAAATTTTTTATTTTACTTTCACCATGCAGCTTTTAATACTGCAAGCTAATAAAGAAAGCCTGGTACTGCAGCTTAACAAGAGAAAACCGAGCCATGCATGTCTGTTAGCTGCTTGAAGCTCTCAGTCACATAACGAAGATGCTTGAAATGTCTTTCCATACACCAAGGGAAACTTGGATATCAAGAAAAAGAGGCAGGATATAGAACTTCTGAAGACAAATTAGTTTGACATTTTTTTTCTGTAATCTGTGAATGCCATTAAGTTATGATGTGAGTTTAGTCAATATGGTATTTCTGGGTCCTTTCTTTAGACATTTTTCACTGTTGGTTTCCCTATTTCCTTATTATCTTGATAGTAGAACAGGGAACCCTGTACCTGTTTTTTCTTTTCTGCTCCTTGATACTATTTTAATTTTTATTGCATCACAGAAAATGAAGGGAAATATTCAAACACCTTGCAGAACAGTGAATGCGACTACCTCAAATCAGGAGTCTAAACTATTTAACCTTTTTTCTAAGCTAAGATTACATAGTGAAATAACATCTTCATCATATAAATGCAAGAAACTTACCCATTATTGAGCAATAAAGGATCATATTATAGGGTGTTTTATCACAGTGTTCAAACACAATGTCAAGAAAATTTAATGAATGAATCAAGTATGGTCACATAAACTAAAGCAGTTGCTGCACCTGTGCACCACATTTCGGTCATGAAGATACTTCAAACCGTTTAAGATCTGCCTGGTAAATGCAGAGACTTGACTAGCGCGCAGACGGTACTTTTGATATAGAGATGCAAGAGATCCTTGAGTAACAAGCTCAATGAAGATATACAGTTTGGAATCTTCCTGCAAGATAATCCATGTTTTAATATAAAGAAATAGTACAGTAGAATAAGCAAGATGAAAGTATTGATCAACTAAAAACAAACAAACTACAGTATCCAGCAATTATTCAAGCATAAGTTCGCGACAACTAATACGTTATAATAAGCAATTCATACTTATGACAACATTTTCTTCCAATGGAATGCCAAACAATTTTGTGCCTCAACAGTGAGACATTAGGAAGGGGAAATCATGAAATGGGACCTTAAAACTGCAATTTCCTTTAACATTGAGAACTAAAAGTGAACAGAATAGAAATATTGATGCAAGGCTCGGTAACTCGATGCTACACCAAAATGACTATGCAAGCGTACCTTATCTGTTCCATAATACTGAACTATGTTTTCATGTTCGAACTGACTTAAAAGCGCAATCTCCTGAAAGGATAAGTTAGAAGAAAACATGCTCAGTAAAAGAATTGTGAACACAAACAGAAGAATTTTCAATTGACATATTTGAAGGAGTCAATAAAGTTTCACAAATTTCACAAACAGAAAAGAAAAGAAGCAACTCGAACAATAGTGGGCAGAAAAGTTATGAATGCATCAAGTATAACAGACAAAAGAGTCGACAATATCCCACCTGCTCAAGCTGAAGAATACATTGTTGGGCATTGCTTCCTTGGTCAAGCAAAGATACTTCTTTAACAGCAAAAAATACACCCTCACTGTAAAGATGACACAAACAAGCATAGTCAATCACAAAAAATACCAACCAAGATAACTCATACCAGTACAGTAACAAACTAATCATAGCTAACATCCTACAGAGGAAGTGATATTGACCAGATAGTAAATTTCATTTGCTCCCCTATGGAGTTTGGATATATGATTCACTATACAGCAAACTCAAGTCTGACACATTCTGCAAATGAATATGTTTTGTAAAAGTCTAGCATACGATCTTACTAGATAAGGATCATAATTGAGTTGCAGAGAAGATATTTTCCAAATAAGATTGATAGTTGCAGCCATCAAACAAAGTTCGGACAACAAAAGCAGACATAATTGAGCTCACGCAAAAACAAAATAGTGCTATTTTCAAGAGTAAAAATGAGAACTTCCAAAACAAGGTACTAGTTGTGTGCGGATGTTCCAAAAACATGATAACAAAATACAGCTACAGCGGGGAATTTGCAGATCTGTTATTAAGTGATTAAGGGAATCTTTTGAAGCTGTGAGATAAAGGTTTCACTGGCCATATGTTGCAATTTTGTCCCTTATATTCTTGTGCACCTCTTTTTGTACTTTTCCAATTACATTCCTCTCCACATCCTATCTGATTTATAGAACTCTCCCCTCTCTCCTTTTGCTGCAGCTTAATGCAACTCTGCGCTGTCACCATCTTCTGCTGTAAATATATGAGGCCGATCACTGACACTATATATGGAAACCAAAGATAGTGATTTAGAAGATTATGACATAGATTATTAATCACCATCTAAATATCTCTTTTCTTATATATATTTTTGTGATTAACATCCCGAACAAGAGAACAGATGCGTCCATAATAAGTAGCGGTGGGTGACAATCACGTCGATCTTGTAAATTCGATTCAGTTTTTGGCCATCCTAAATACTAAAAATTCAAGATACTACATTCAACCTATGAAATGGATAAAAAGAAATACGGAATCTCTTGATGGATCATGGGTAAAAAATACTACAGAAACACTTGATGGATCATGAGTTGAGGTCCCCCATACTAACTAAATATATTCTTATATTTAGTGTTAGTTAGAACTCCCTCTTCAAATTGCCAAAGAGGATTTATGACTCTGTCCCACCTCTTGTCACATGTATTAGAAATGGTTCTCAGTTGCTATTATTATTATGATCAGAATTACAGAGTGCAGATCAATTGCTATTCACTCCAATGTCTCTCTGAGGATTCAAATTCCACAAGCAATATATCTGAAAACAAAAATCCTTACATAATTTGCAGGCTTAATTATAAAAATGACAACAAAATATAATTCTAATTGTAGTGAATGCCGCTAAATATAATGATCACAGCAGAAAGATTTCAATTATGCTTGCTCCATAGAGAGTTTAAGAATTATATGATAACAAGGAGTGGATTTAAAATACCACTAAATTATCGAGTAAAATGCAGTCCTAACAGAAATTCATTGAGTCACTCATAAAATTGTAACACAGATATAATAATAGGAAGTTGAGAAGAAGTAGGATTTATGTGAATGTCACAGCAACATTTGCCATAAAAGATTTTGCGACGGATATATGCACATATAAAAATAAGCACAAACAAAGAAGTTGCAGCAACTTGTAACCTTGCTTGTTTACTTACTCGCTGATCCCTTCATACACCATGCCAAATGAACCACTCCCAAGGAGCCCACCCCGCATCCATGACCTGATCCTCCTTTTGAACTTGCCATTCGGCGAGATGATGAACATTGTTTCCGTAGTTGTGCTGGAGGCGTCGTCATCATTCATGGTGGAGTATGACGATGTCCCAGTAAAGTCCTCAGATGTCTCCCCCAGCCTCAATTCCTCCCCTGCAACCTCTCCTCCTGCAGGAGCAGCTTCTTCTTCCTCATCCTCCTCCGAGTTGAAGGATCTCCTTCTCCTCCCTTCCGAACCAAAATCATTGTTGTCTTCATCAGGAGCAAAAGACCTCAGTATATCCCAAGTCGAGTCTCCGCTGTCAATGGCAGGAATTGACATTGATGGAGGCAGTGCCAGCACCCCCCTCCCTGGTGGAGGGGAAAGAGTTGAAATTACCGGGGGAGGAGCAAGAACTGGAGGTCGAACACCTCTAATTCCTCCATCCCCTCCTTTTACTACCGGAGACGGAGTCAAATTCTTCGGCTTTTCATCATCAAGAACCTTGCTTTCAGCCACGGGCCTGTCAGGCTCGCCTGGAACTTCCTCCACATCCTGCCGGCCGACGGATTCTTCAGCCGGCACATTGGGGGGATCGGCATCGGCAGGAGAAGAATTCGGGGCAAAGGTGGGATCTTGAAGGGCGGGGCTATCCGGGCGGAGGAGGCGGGATCTCGGGAGGAGGTCGGAGGGGGATCGGACCTTGCGGGCCTTCCAGGCGGTGACGGGGATGGCGAAGTCCTCCGGTCCCGTCAACCCGAGGCTGCGGCAGATGAGGTCGACCTCGCCCTCGACGCTGCCCCCAATTCGGAAACTCGTCTGGTTCGAGTACGACGACGGCGGGAGGTCCAGCGATCGGGAGGTGCGGAGGCCAGAGGACTCGTCCGTCGAGTCGAAGGGGGACCAGGACACGCCGCTGACCGCCGCTGCCGCCACCTCGTACTCGATGTTCTTCCCCGCGTTCCGCCGCTCCAACCGCGGCCCCCGCCCCTTCCCCTGCTGCTGCTGCTGCTCCATCTCCTTCCTCTCCCGTGAAAAGGTGTCTCTTTTATTGCCCCACAAGAACATAGGCGAAACAGGGCCAAAATTGCATAAGAAAAAAACGCGGAAAAGGGGATTTCGATAGGTTTTGGAGACCGTGGCAGTCGAGAAGATGCTCAAACTGAAGCTAGAGAATAAAAGCAGAAAGAACAACTGAGGAAGAAGGGGACCATGGGAATCAAGGAGAGATGTCTAATCTCTTGGGTGGGGAAGAGGTCTATGGGAAGCGTGAGGGGGGTGGAATAGGCTTGGAAGAAAGATATGGCAGGCGATTGAGAGAGTTGACTGGTAATAAGAGAGAACGCGGCGGAGAAGACTTTGGGGTGGAGGTGGTAAACCCATGAGGATGCCTCCCATGTCATCTCATCGCATGCGTGACAGCGGGACCGATGATGATCCCTCGGGGCTATGTGATGGAAATTAGCAATTGGTCCGGAGTTCGAGGATAGGGTCCACAGGGCTGTCAAGTCTAAACCTTTTTTTTATTTATTTATACATTGGTTGCTTATGCTAATTTCTCGTCAGCAAAGGCAGCAGAACCATTCAAAATAGGTTTTACAGTGATGGGGAGACAGGAACACTAAAGCATCTCTATAAGGTGTTGGACAATAAATGAGACGATCTAATCAGCAGTTTTATTTGTCTCTCAAAATACATGCACGATCCGAAAAACATAATACTCGCTCAGCATCAGCCGGATGTCGCCTAAAAGCCGGTGGTCCGCCTCCCTCCATCCCCTTCAAATGCGCTCAATCACTACAGCTGAATCTTCCTCGAGGATGATATACCCAGACTCTAGCACACGTCTTGCATACGAGAGTTCCTTCCACTCAACTCTGAGCTCTGCCCCAAAAACAGAAGTCTCAAAAGTATGGCCCCCGTAGCAATCAACCTAGAGGTCTGGTCTCTGATCACGAACGCCACTTCAGCACTATCACCATTAGCGGGTAGACTAAGATGGTTGAATTTTGATAACTAGAAGATGGGAGCTCCAAGATGCAAGGCTTGGGCGCAACACCAGCAGAGAGGAAGTCTCAAGGTCTATAGCAATAAAGCATGGAAGCTAGTTGCATGTTCTGCGCACAAGCGCCATTGGATCACCAACCGCACAGGTCTCAAAGCGGATGATCCAACGGTGAATGGTGCGAAGGAAGGTGAATCCTTCTTACGCGCAAAACATACAACCCCGTCCAAAACAAAGTCGCGCCGCTTGAACACAGGGATCATGGATGGAAAAGTGGATTGGTGGCTTCTCCTAGTCACTCTATAAGTCTATTCTACTTTTAAGTACTTTTAGAAGTCCATTTAAGCTTTTAAGTATTTTTTTATTCTTGATTTATAAGAGTGGATAAGCTGGGGTTAATAAATAAAATTTTTTTAACAAAAATATCCTTCTAAATATTAAATTTTATATAAATATTTTTTAAAAAATTAATATTTATATGTATATTTTTGTAAAATACTTATTTTGTCATTCTACTATTTTTTTATCTTTCTTTTTACATATGTACCCACACCATCTAATACTGTTAAAAAATTAACGGTTTCAAATTAAAATGACTAAAATACTTTTAATAGGTATTTGTGTAAAAAATATATTTTTATAAGGTGATCGGATGGAGAACAAAAAGGTACATTTAAAATTTTATTTTATTTGTAATTAGAATAAATATGGTTTTTATTGACGGTGTTAGAAGAACCATTATATTAGAAGTATTTATACAAAAATAGTGTTTTATAAAGATACAAAAATAAATATAAATTTTAAGGGAGTATTTATATAAATTTAAATTTTTAGAATAATATCTATGTAAAAATTCTAATAAACATAATCGTGAATTATATCCCTTTTGTCCAAGATTGATGCCGGCAGGTTGGCATCTAAAGGGCATGTAAGAGAGGGATTAGAGTGAATTTGCAAATTAAAATCAGAGTAGTAGGCTTTCTCTCAAGATACAAAGAGAGAATACAAAAGTAATGTCTCTTTTCTTAAATAAATTAGTGATAAAAATCACTTTACCCTCATTTTTTTCAGAACCAAATGCATTGAAAATACAATCTATTTTTATTTTATTGGACAGTCATATCGAATAGTATGATCCTATTCATTATGAGATGCATTCATTGTACGTTCAGGTATTCAACATGTACAATATGATGCACATGTATTGCAAAATTATAGAACGGAGCATGAGCATGGATGAGACAGCCCTTTAATGGATATGAGTGGTAGCTGCCTCTCTTATTTTCAGAAAAGTTTGTATAAATGCACCATGACATGGTAAAGCATGGCAACATCTTTGAAGTGTGTGGTATCATTTGTGTACATTGGTTCAGCTATATATGTGCATTCACTGAGTCTAAGGATATAGTGATTCAATACAATCTAAATTAAATTTTTTTTATAAATTAGTATTATTAAGTAATGTACCTTTTCTTCAAAAATTTCTTCATATAATTAGGTTTATTTTTCAGTAATTCTAGTTGGTTCTAAATGTTATTAAAACTGTCGTGCTTAAAATCTAATTTTGGATTCTATAAAAATATGTTTTTTAAGTGCTTTTCATAACACTTGACATGTTACAAAATTTTAAAAATGAGATTAAGAAACCTTGTCCATTATATTTTCCTATAACTCTATTTTTGTTGATATAACAATTATTTATCGAAAACAGGTTTCAAGTTCCAATTCTTTTTTTTTAAAAAAAATCCATGTGTCATGCAGGGATTGGTAGTTCGCGCCGCGAACGTATGACCCCTAAAAGGTCGTGAACACAATCCTGACGAGTGATCGTCGGTTGGCTTATTTGCATGAAAAAGAATTTAAAAAGACCACCTAATGATAAGGCAAAGATCGGATCTCGACAAAATTGGCTGATAGATGTGGTCTTGAAGATACACTCCCCCTTGGCTTCTGAACACGACAAGAGCAAGAAGTGCATGTACAAAAGGATTAATAAATTCAGTGCTGCTATTGACTTCTACTTCCTGAATTGTTCATTACAGGGGATAGGTACAATGTATGAGAGATATGCTATTTTGTTTGGGGGCAACAAAATTGTTCTCAATTAGGAATTTTGAAATAAATTTTGAAAGGGATATAACCCTTGAATTGTTGAAAGAATAATCTATTTTATAGAATCCAATCTTTTTGATGTTTAGTTGAATGGATAGGTGTAAGGATAAGCAACATTTAATGCATATTGGACTTCGCAATAATTTAAAATTTATTATAAAAAACAAATTGCTTTCTCGTTTTCTTTTGAATATTTACAGAATGGACAAAGGTAAAATGGTAGCTAAAGGAAATAGAGACCAGCTTATTCTACATGATAAGCCTAGTTTATCATTTTGGTGGAATAAACTTATACCATGTGTATCCACTTATATATCCCACATGGGACAAATCCCTATTTCGTGGTCTTTTTTGATGCTTGACAAGGATATTCCCCATTTGTTCCAATAACCAAACATCTCTATAAGTATCTAAGATTTTGATGAACATCATCTTATTCAGTCTATTTTGCATTGGGACACAGCACATACCCCCCAAAAGAGCCATACATTCTCCCCCATGAGAGCAAGGTACTGGATTTGTACTCAAAAACTCCTGTTTACACACAAATACTTCAAATGCCTAAGACTAATATGGTAGAATCAAGAATTTTTTATTTAGACATCAATCTTGATTTCCATTAATCAAACAGTCTTTAAAGATAATAGAATTAAGATCAATTAAGTCAGAGATTCTAAAATATTGTACAAACAAATCATACGTCCCCCGAGACCTTGCCATAATAGAAGTCGTAACCTTCGCCGTGGACTAAATATAGGCCGGAATGCAAGGACCGGAGAAGTCCGCGCACGAGGATGCATGAAGACGCTGACCGTACATGGACCCATCTGTGCGCTGACTGATGGACGGATGAGATTTGCGCAGATCTGCCACGTAATCTGGCCGATCACGGGGATTTGAGTTCACGTGTTTAGATTGATTAATTTTTAAAATTATGTGACGACATGGCGAGCGCGAGAAGCAGGAGTCCGCGGTCAAAACCTCACGGTTTCTCCTTTCCGTGCCCCTTGTTGACCTTTCCCATCGATCAAATCTGGTCCTCGAGCAGGCTTAGATTTTGTCTGTAGTTAAACCCAGGTCCAATACGATATCTGCCGCTCTGTTTGCAATCATGGTCATAACGAGGTCAGAATGGCCAGGGTCATTTAAGGTTTGGAGGCATCCCGTTAGGTCATTGACATAAACAGTCATTATATGGTTCGTTGTTAGATTTTGTATTCAAAATCATAATGTATTTAGTATAAATGATTCTTTTATATGTTTTTAAATTACATAATTTTTCAATATTGCATTCGGGTTCGAAACTTTACCTTGTAAGACTTTTGCTAATTGATTTGTTATGTAGCTCGGTATATGTGCGCCCTGTGCCAACACTTGGTTCCAATACTAAAGTGGCTTTGGTTCGATTTGGATTTTGATGGAATCTGCTTTTGATTTGTTCGAGTGCTGAGGCTAGTAGGAAATGGATCTGTCGCAACGGGAAACCAAATCATATGATAAATTTTTGAAAGCTGCGGCTTTCTAAAAAGGGTCACACTTTATCGTGGTTCACTGTCATTAACGAAACTGGAACCCATGCACCATGGAGATGGATATAGGCTTGTGAGAACTCATACAAGCATTTATTTGGTCTCATGCAAGTTATATATGTACGAGATAGATTTTGGATACTTATAAAGTGTTAGGAATTCCAAATAATATTTTCTGGCTAGTTTTTTTCGATAAGAACCTGAATTGTTATAAATAATACTAGGGCAAATTCAGCCTATGGTCTATATAGACTAGGAGATATACAGCACAGGCATGTAGATTGATCTATGATTATATTTGAATGGATTTGAATTTTTAACTTGAAGAAAATACAAAAATTTAAATAGGAAGAGTTTTCTGAAGATTCGTGCAGGTTCAGTGTCACATCAACTATGCACTTAATAGATCTATAGATCTTAGATAGAACCAAGAAACCTAAATAATACTCTTCCAGCTAGTCTTCAGATGAGGCTTTATGTTCGATTAAGGTGTTGCCAGACAACTCGCCTCAAGCTTTGCCTGTAGATTTTGAAAAAAAACATATGCATGGTATTCTTGTTTGCATGATCGTATATTTTCATAATTTCATCCCACAACATCAGCCCCAGCAGTCCTCATAGTCATTCCAATATGATGGCTGTTATATTGTCAAAATAATATTATGGTCATACATTTAGAATTCTGCGTGTGTAATATGGTCTTTCCGAAATCATGGACTCTAAAAATTGTTGGTTGAGTAGCAGACAGGTCCTATATGTTCATCAGTTTGGTTTTCTTCGTTACAGAGATTTGCAAGGAAAGGAGAAAATGTAATTCCTTCAAACTTGGGAGTTTTAATTAGCACGTATTTATATGCTCTTTCTCTTCCAGATAAGCTAGGAAAATTAAGGGTCAAAAACCATACGGTCTCTTTCAGTGGAGACTCTATTGTTCATTTGCTTGTTCCGATCCGAATCTCTCGCCAGCTACAAAAACTAATCGTGTACGTAAGTATAAACTATATTACTTCATACATCTACAAAATTTTTAGATATATTTCGACGTACTTGCACATTGATATCTTATTAAATCAACTAGGCTGGTGCAAAATAATAACCATCCTGATCATGGAAAAGGTTGAAAGTGGTAACGTGCAACCAGAGAAATCTGGGATGGATGGCACGTAATCCATCAGTCAAGGATGGATCACTGTACAGAAATCGAATTACTTACCAAAAAATAAAAAGAAATCGAATTAGGACACGGTACGGCAGCGGATGTCATTCAAGCGACTGCATATGATTTGTCTTGAAGCATCAACGCCCATCACGATCAGAGGCATGCGATTGTTGATGGTGGTGGACTTCTCTCCTCCCATTGAAGTCATTCAGCTGATTCATTAATTGTTCATGGTATTGGATGATCGGATGTCAAATGATCACAGCGTTTTGATGCCTACATCGCTTTGTTTTCTAGTTGGTAATCATGTTTTTGGTATAAGTCCAAACCAGATGCCTACCGGTCCACTCCGATTTTGCATGAAAAATGAAAAAAAAAAAAGTGGTGAGGAAAGGATGGTTTGACCGGAGAAAACAGTAGAACAATTCAAGATTTGGAGACACGTCGATCTCCATTTTTAAAATAATATTTGCTCCTACTTAAACATTAAGTTTGCTAATAGATTCTCTGCAAATCACTATTTTTAAGAAGTTTCATAAATAAAAATTCTGAAAAAATTTCTAAGATGTCTTCCTTGCCCAGCATTCACAAGAAGTCCGTTGGTTTGTCAAAGGACTATTCCTACACTGCTTCTTTATCTTATTTCTTTTAATTTTGCTGATTGTACTCCTGCTAGATTGATATTGGCACGTCGATCTCCATCTTTAAAATAATATTTGCTCCTACTTGAACATTAAGTTTGCTAATAGATTCTCTGCAAATCACTATTTTTAAGAAGTTTCATAAATAAAAATTCTGGAAAAAATTCTAAGATATCTTTCTTGCCCAGCATTCACAAGAAGTCCGTTCGTTTGTCAAAGGGCTATTCCTACACTGCTTTTTTATCTTATTTCTCTTAATTCTGCTGATTGTACTTATGCTAGATTGATATAAGCAGCCGTCGTACCAAAAAAAAAATCTAAATTTTTTTTATAAAATTATTTAGAAGTTAAAAAAATAATAAATTTTTTTAGAAGAAGAAACAAGTTAGTATTTTTGACCGCAGCTATATTCATAGAGTCCAAATAAATCATCTTTTTGTAGGTACACGACTCTTTTCAATCTATATTCATTAGATTTTTCAATCTAACGACAACAATTGTCATACGGCATTAATATCTTTTCAAAATCTCAAGACTTCAACTTTAAAAAATAACCGTAAATAACATTTGTTAGTTCCTTCCTCTTCTTCTTTTATTATTATTATTATTATATAAAATAAACCGTACACATCCATAGTTTTTTTTCTATTTTTAATAATATGACGATCTATCCAACAATATATCCGTACCAAGTTGCATGCATCCTAATGGAGTTCATCAGACTGGTCTCATTCAAGATCAATCATGCGGCCATGTCAGCACGATTCTTCACACATAAGCGCGAGCACATCGACAAAACAATACTCGTGGAAAATAACTCACTGTTCAAATTCTACATGTCTATAACTCGTAGAATTAAAAATGTAGACCTCATCGGGCTAACTCTTCAACATCATCACAAGCTTTTTAATCTGTGACAGTCCAAGAAAGTGTACATCGCAACAAAAATTTTGCATAGCTTAATCAGACTAATCCAATACTTGTTGGAGCTAGCACGAACTACGGCAAAAAATTTCATCATCTAGCATATTGTCTTAAAGTAGAATTTAGGAGACATCATAATCATATGATCAACAATATATATGAATTCTATATTTTAAGTATGTGTGTCTCATGCGTACGTATAGGTTCGAGGACCGGAACAGGCGAGAAATCCATGCATGGTATTAGAAGTTGACGCATTCGATTTGTGGAAGTTTTAGAACGCTAACTTCTATATTATGATATTTATGATTGATGAGTATTTGGATACATAGGTCGTGAATTTTCAAAATAGGCTTTAGGAGAAAAGAACTAGCAAGATATTAAGTGCAATGTGGTTCAACGAGTTTGGGATTATTTCATTGTCCAATGTAGCATGGGCTAACCATTGCGTATTAACGTGTGGCTGACCCAACTGCATGCTCCATATCGCGCACATGTTGCTCGTTTTGCAAACGTCAAGGTGACAATGAATACTTATGAGTTATGATAAATTGAATAACTATCCTAATAGACCGATGGCATTAAATTGTAAAAAATATTAACATTTACTATTACAACATAATGCAAACCCTTTGGGTGGCCTAGCACGCACGATGCACGTGCTGGGAAAAAGAATAAAAATAATAAAGGGTCTTGAAATTTGAGTAGGTTTGGGAATTGAGGTAAGTTTGAAGTTTGGAGACTGAAAAAAAATAATATTTTTAACAGCTCAAAAACCTTCTCTTATTAGACAGTAATATATGGATGTAAAGTATCATAAAATTAAACTACCTACTTCTCCATTCTACTATAAAGTAGCTCTTTCTCGGACGGAGGGAGATAAGGGTCGGCCGGTTGGCGCCGCAGAGGAGGAAGGAGGAGAGGAGGTTGCACCGCAGAGGAGAGAGGAGAGAGGAGAGAGGAGAGAGGAGAGAGGAGAAAAGGAGGTCGCTTGGCACCGGAGAGAAGGAAGGAGGACGGGACAAAGGTCGGCGCTGGAGAGCAGGGAGGAGGATGGGATAAGGGTCGGCGCTGGAGAGGATGGAGGAGGATGGGACAAGGGTCAGCGCTGGAGAGGAGGGAGGAGGAGGGGGGGCTGCTGGTTTTGTTGGGAATTTGGTTTTCAACGACGCGTATAAGTATCGTGTTAGGCTAAGTCTACGACGACGCTAATAAGCGTCGTATATTGCTGATGCTTTTTAAAAGCATCAGCTATTTTTCCGCTGGAACGAAAATTGCTGACGCTTGTAAAAAGTGTTCGCAAAAAAGCGTCGGTAAAAATCTTTTTTCTGTAGTGTATTTTAACTGCTAATGCAAATGGGTTGGGCTACTTGTCCAGAAGCTTGTGAGATCTTGGATCAAACCTTGGGCCAATTGTCCATGTTTACACATGTTTCTTATTTCAGTAAATATACTCCATGTTAGCTTAATTATTAAGGAAAACAAAAACAAAAAACTAATGAGTAGAGCCCATGGATAAAGTGCATGATATACATCAAATTGTAAAACTAACAGAAAAAGGTTGAAGGTATGATATTAGACACCTATGCTTCCTCTTCTTTGTGTTTCACCTTCCTCATTATGAATCTAGTTAGCCTGGACAGGAACCATGCAAGGAGTAAAATATTAAATTATGGACAAAATAGTTGTCAACATCAATTTACAAATGCTTCTTTCACCTTGAAGGTAGCCTTTAGAGCTGTCTCCTTTTCAATTATATATGGCATAGTCTTTGTGCTTACTTGATAGACGAATCTTTGCTCTGGCTACATAAATGAAACATTTCTGATAAAATACGGTTGACATACCTACAAAACCATACTCATCCAAACTTTTCTCGGCATACATTACAACTGTTGGGAGAAAAATGGATTGCCCCGAAGCACGTGGACACATCGCCGGTACGTGACGCCGGGCGTCAAGGCGCCCGACCTCAGCATCCCTGACTTCAGCAGGTCGAGCCGAGTTCATGAAGGCCGAGCCGACCTCAGAAGGCTGAATTTGTCGTCCACATGCTGCAGCCACGCCCTGCAGCAGCCTCACCGCACCATACTTCGCTCGCTAGCCTTACCACGATATATTAACCAGGGACCATGCTCTACCACGACTGTCAACCATTAAATGCGCACGATCTTCACGGACCTCCAGCTTATTCAAAATCTCAGGTCATCCACGGCAACCTATCGACTCACTCAACTACGTCCGGTCACCCACAACAACTCATTAGCTCCAGTCCAGTCCTCCACGGCAACGCATTAATTCACACGATCACACTCAACCATGACGGTAACTCATTTAATTCGCCCAGTCACATCACAGGTAACTCTGTATCCCTTCTATAAAAGGGAAACTTCTTCCTCTTTAAAGGAGAATTCTTCTTGATCCTGACTTTGAGAGACTGAGACCCTCGCATGCAATATCTCTCTTTCTCCACTAAGGCCCCCCTCTGACTTAAGCATCGGAGGGCTGGCGCCGGAAGCCCCGGTTACCGGCTTTTTGCATATCCTCCGGAGGATGCAGCCCGCCGACATACCATCCGCTCCGGAACTCCACCTTCTCAGCCAGTGGTCATCCCCGGATCTAATTTCCAGCAACAACAACTATCGTTACTAGTCGTATATAACCTAATGTTTTTTCCCTTTTTTTGTTTATTTTTAAAGAGAGATTAAAAAAAGTGCAATTTTCAAAAATATAAAATAAAAATATTTTTGAAATAAAAGAAAAATTAATTATATAAGAGATCTCAACCATCCATATATATATATATATATATATATATATATATATATATATATATATATATATATATATATATATATATATATATATATATATATATATATGCGCGCGCGCGCATCTCTTGTGACTTGCTATAGTAGCCCATTCTAATGTGTAACATCACATTGTAGTCATAGTAGAGGCCAATGGTGCACCACCTTCCAACTAGATTTGTTGTATTACGTTTAGAAGTCCAATTTAAATCTATTGTTGCACAACCAAATAGTGGCCACTTATCATCTGTATGCATTGAAATATTTCCATGAAGAAACCTCAAAGCCTGCCACGTATTATAAGGGATCCCACGATAGCACGTCAGTTTCTGCCTAGTTGGAGGGGTGTCGTTTGGAGTCCTCTTATTCGGTTGCTCTAAACTCTTCAAACAGAACGCCGTATGTCGTGAGAATGGCGTTAGAATGAAGCGTCCGTACCTACCCCCTCCACTCTCTCTCTCGAATTCTCAAACGCCAGACGGGATTAAATGCGGCCACCACCTCATCGCACCCAAAGCCCCACGTCTTGCAATCTCCCCGCCCTCCGCCGCGCCCCTTCGGTCTCCACCGCACCCACTCCTCGCCATTTTCCCCTATCTCGCGCTCGCCCTCGAAGGTACTCGAACTCTCCCCCTGTCTCCTCCTCCGATTTCTAGCAATTTATCGGGCTTGGTTGCTCTCCTGGATTCCCCCAGTTCGAGTCGAATGCACGTTAGTCTCGTTAATGATGCGCCGTCTTTCTTACTTTTTTTGGAATTCAAGATTGACGATGGTATCAACTTTGATAGGAGTACGTGGATTTTTTTTTTTCCTTTTCGATCTCGTATTCATTTAGGTTTGGTCCCTTTTAATGCTATCTTGTTCTGTTTGAAGGCGAAGGATTATTTTTCTTGGAAATGGATTATGCTTGATGTTCCTAGAAAAACTTTAATATCCGATTTTGGTAAATTTGTCTGCAAAATGGTAATTTGGGATTTTTTATCGATGGCCTCATTGTGCTATATGCTATTCGTCCATTCTCTTTTCTGACAATGGAGTTATGAAGTGAAGTATTTGGAAGAGTGATCGAAGGGAACTTTTGTCAATCACCTGATGTGGGTTATTCGGGTACTAGACAATGTATTCTAGGGATCAATTCTCGTTGAGAAAAAGAAGAAAAATATGGATGCTTTATAAGGTTCACAAGATGCTCTGAGGTTTTAGATATTGACCATTTGCTTATAATATATATCTAATCATTCCGAGGCAATGATTGGAATAGGGTCAACTTGCGGACTTTCAGATCAAGGTTTACATATGTGCTTTGGTTTGATCCAATATCATTGACTTGTGGTGTGGAGTGCAATGGATACTTGCTTTGCTATTGAGTCGTTATTGTCAACTTAAACTGCCAGGCATACAGCATGGTACATGCATATAGAGATCCTTGCACGTAATAGGTGCATGTTTGATGCATTAGATCATGGAGGAAAATATAAAGTTGTAAATATTCAAGTGGATAGACTGGTGAATCTTGAGTTGGTAGGATATGACAGTTTTGTTTGAGAGAACAACTGTACAAATCTTTTTTCATTTTTCAGGGTAAAAACTGTACAAATCTTTTCAAGACCTTTTCTCTGGTGGTTTCTCCAGTGTACTTGTAGAAATTATTCCTTCAATTTTTTCCCCTAGAACTTATTTTTCTAAATGTGGCATGACTTGTTCATATACGTATCTGTTGCTACCTCTAGGGATGTTGATCAAGTTTTTTGATTACTTTTTGCGAGAGCATGCCAGTCAAAAAGTCTGGCCTATCCAACAATGTTTTCATTGTACCTATGTGCCAGTGTCCATGTATTCAAACAAAATGGTTTGATTTCAGACCTGGGCTTTAGAATCTCATTTCCAGGCTTTAGGATGGAATTAAACTATTATAATATCAAAGTTAAAAGATGGTGTATGGCAATGTTTTAGCCTTTTAGATTAAGGTTATGAACTAAAAAGGAAAAGTTATCTTAACCCTCGCGTTGAGCAAGCATTTTAGAGAACATATCCTCCTTCTACTGATGTTCTCATGCTTTTTTTGTGTTGTTTTACTATGCTTACCTGTGCAAAGAAAATAATTAATAAGGAACATTTTATTGGTTGAGAGGAGAAAAGCAAGGATGAGTGGATGAGTGGTTAAAAGACCTAGATTGAGAAATGACACAAAATGGAATTTGTTTTCTGTCAGCAGAAGACTTTATTTTTTGTGGGGCATGGCCCAATGTTGTTAAGATCGGGATCATGTCGCAAATTGTAGAGGGGGCCAGATTGGATTTGATTTTAGACCTTAAGATTTCTTCTGATATTTTAGAACTTTTTAGATATAAAAGAAATGTGAAAATTGAAATATAAGTCCACTATAAAGTAAATGAATGGAGAATAAAGGGTCATGCATGCCACTCTAGTTTTCACCAATATTGACCCATATATAGCATGTCTCGTGAAACAAATGTTTTTCTTGATTGTTCAAGAAATTTATATATTATCTATCAATTTAATTATCCATTCAGATAGAATGTTCCTAGGGAAGCATGGACAAGTCTTTAACATATGTATTAAGAATACAAATATTTGCATCTTGTTTTTAACCCTATAACCTCCTATAATAGACCTGCTAATTTCACTATTAAACACTTATTGGTGATAATTGATTTAAAATCCACAAAGTTGCATAAATTATAGGAAATTGGACCTACCCATGATTTAACATGTAGTTAGCATAATCAAGCTAGATTTATGATCCAAAGGAATGCATAGTCCATTATATGGATCCACATCTTGTGATCCTACATTGATTTTGATCCAAGGATGGGATCTGGATTGTTTAGGCTACTTTGATCTGGATGGCAAGATCCGGATCGTGAATTGTAAGATTTCAACAACAATGGTGTGGCCCCCTTCTACTTTGACCCTTTAATATTGCTTTAATGAGTTTCTTCTTCCAATTATTATTATTTTATGGTTTCCAAAGATATTAGAGAAATTTTAGTGATTATTAATGTTAAGCAGTTTTTGAAAGAAAGTTTGTGTTTTGTCTTCTAGACATAAATAAGGCTAATGGCACAAGTTTTCATAATTTTAAACTTTGAATGTTCAAATGGTTATAGCATTGTTTCTTCTAGTAGTTTTAGGAAGATGATAGCCATGTTCTTAATCTTATTTGTTTATTTATTTAAAATCCCTTTTAATTGCATAGAAATCAGCAGTTATGGATTTTATTTAGATTTTGCTTTCATAACCTTCTATTTTCACCTTTCAATGAAGTATTCTGAAATATTGCAAAACAAATCGGTGTTTCCTATTACATTATATATATATATATATATATATATAGAGAGAGAGAGAGAGAGAGAGAGAGAGAGAGAGAGAGAGTGAGAAAGGTTGGTCCTGATTGGATGACATCGATGATCCAAGCCGCTAGATGTGATCTACCATCCCTAATCTGCTTGTTATCAAAAAAATCTTGTGATTTAGAGATTTCCTACTCTATGCATCCAATGTTCAAAAAGCATGCATTGTTTCGTATAATTTAAATTGTTCATTTTTAACCATTAAATGCATAGGTTGGGGATTTCTAAAATCACATGATTTTTCGATATTAAACAGTTTAAAGATAGTAAACCATATCCAATGGCTTGGATCATCAATGTCGAGCCCCCAATTGTCCAGTCAAGACCAACCTAATATTCGTGGGTACCCACATTTTAGCTCTCTCTATCTATCTCTGTGTGCGTGTGTGTGTGTATAGATTTTATGGATAAATAATGATATCACAACATCATTATAGAATCAGAAATGGACCTCTTGAATTCTTAGATGTATTGTGAAAACCCACCAATTAACTTATTGAGATAGCTTATTATGACTAACAACTTGTGTGCAATTCTACTTCTTAAGTGAAAACCTTGAGGGTGCTCATCCTCAATGGAAAAAGCACATATTCCAACCTATATAAGTGGTTTTTGATAATTTGGAATCAAATGTTCTCTATACCTCATGTTTTTTATGATTCTTAAGATGCATATCTGCATATACCTTGGACACTATCACGTTCCTATATCCATTAAACAATAACTTGTTATACCCCCTCATGATTGCAGTAATTCTTACTTAATGTAACTATAATCTCATGCTACTAACGAAGAAAGAAAGTTAATCTGTTGGTGATTGTTCTCAAGGCATATAAAATTAAGGACTTCTTAAAGATAATCACAAAGAAAATGGGAATAAGATAGGCTTGACTAGGTATGCTATGTAGTTTTGAGTTGATTTGCAATATAACACCAAGGTGTAGAATGATTTGATTTTATAGTTATTGATTGGCTGTCAGTAGGTGTAATTGGATCGAGTTTGCAGTTTCATCTGTAGTGATGGTTTTACTCTTGGTGGAGGATGGGTTCTCATATCGTTTGTTTTGAACACTGATGTTCTTAAACTCTCTCTCTTATATGTTTTGCAAAGGAGGCCATGTGAGACATCAGTATAAGGTACATATGTATGTGTATTAATGCATGTGCATGATTGCATGTGCACTAAGTTTGTGCTTTTGTGTTTAGATGTGGTTTTAAGCTTAATGGTGGATGAGATTCTTGTATCATTTGTTTTTAGGATGCCATTTTGGATTTTCTGTGTTTCTTAAATGTTTGGTAAGGGAGTACAAGAAGGACAGTATGTGGTATTAAATATGTGTATATTTAAATGGATGCATGTGTGTCTGCAGATGTTTTAAGAAAGTTTTGTGTTGTCATACTTTTTTATGAGATCAATTTATATACGCTAATAGCTGAAGCTTATAAAAATGTCTACAAAAGATAAAGCTTGAAAATACAGTTGCTAATCTGACAAAAGTTACATAGTTTATAGATTCATGTTTCTACTTGGCGTAGTTTATATTCAAATTAGGTTTAGATTTAATTATTTCGAATTCTGGTTTTACTTTTTTTAGTTAATTTGCTGTTCTATTGATTCTTAGAAGTCCTGTATTCAAGTCGTCTTGGAGAGGGTTGGAAATTTCAATTTTCTATGAATTTTGTGCTTAATCCTATCTTGAACAGGCATCTTAGTTCGTAAACTTAATAGGCTGTTAATTGAAGAGATTCTGATGGATTTTATGTGGGGTTCCATAGATATAGGTTTGCTATTTTTAAGTATGGAAAAATCTTTTTCTTTATTTTCTTATTTCTTTCGCAAGAAGTATAGAAGTGCTCTGGTCAATTAAAAAGTTGTGTCTGTCTCATTAAGAATTTAACCAGAAATGAAGGAGAAATGGTGTCAAATCAGTTCTACGATGAATAACAGATAGTTGCTTCTTTCTTCCAATCTCTAGTTTATATCTTTAATCCTACTATTCCCTATTTGTACTTGAGCTTTCACCAGGGATTATAGAAATATTTGCCTTTGTAGCATAGATTTATTTTCCCTGCAGAATTTCTGCACTGAAATCTGAAAATAGTTTGGATTTTGTGTTTGCCTTCATATCCGAAATCTATTTCCGATCTCCTGCCTTTGTAGGTTCTATCTTCCAGATAAGATCCACACAACTAAAGCTTTGAAATGTAATTTGGTATATATCCTTGGTCACAAGCCCTTACATCTCTCAAAATTCTTTGTTTGTCAAGTATTTCATAGGGGCATATTTGGTTGACTATAGGGATGCAAATGGTGGTTGACTATTGGGCCTTGTAGGTTGTAACTATAATAGCAAGCATAGGGAATTTCTTTTTGAGCAAAAAAAAAAGGCATAGGGAAAGTTGTAGCATATGATGCTGTGCTGCCATTTTAATTACACAAGGGTAAACATGGACTCAACATGCACCCCTCCCCTTCCCTTCTCTGTATCCCCTTGTCTCAGAACGCACTTTTTTTGCTCCAATAATGGTTCTTTTAATCCTCATTCATCCACACACCCCCCCCACACCCCCACCCCCACCCCCACCCCCCACAGCAAATGCCCCCTCTTCCTGGTCACCCCTGGGCAGTTTTCTCCCAGTTCCCTGCATTGCTTGCCTGCACCTCTCCCATTAGTATTTGCATCTTCACTTGCATCCAATCAAACTGAATAATTGTAGCTAGAGTAGTTGTATATTCAGCCTAATGTACTCCAATTGCTTGACAACTTGAGTTTCTTTATCATATATTTTGTTATCTCCTTAGCTTGTGGAAGGCAGCCTATTTCCTTTCCTAGTTTCATTTATCATATATTTTAATTTTTGTCGGTTTTGAAATTCCAGAGTGTTTTTAATTTCCAGATTTTGCCAAAGATGGAAAGAAGTACCAGAAGCCACCATTGGCATTCATCTCATAGAATCAGGTCAACACCATATCCTTTACCTTCATACCACCGGAAAATTCCTAGAAAAGCAGAAAATCCAAGGAAAGCATCATTGGCCTTGGAGAAAAAGGATTGGGAAGGCGCAACCTGCCCTGTGTGCTTGGAGTTCCCACACCATGCTGTCCTGCTCCTCTGCTCGTCTCATGACAAGGGCTGCCGTCCCTACATGTGTGGGACCAGCTACCACTTCTCTAACTGCCTTGATCAATTCCAGAAGGCATATGCTAAAGAGGCATCCTCTCATAATGAGTCTGTGGCAGAAAACCTGAGCCATGGTTGGCCTGCATGGACGAAATCTGAGGTAATGGAGCTAACATGCCCACTATGTCGTGGGCAGGTGAAGGGATGGACTGTGGTGGAACCGGCACGAGAACATCTCAATGGAAAAAAGAGAAGTTGCATGCAGGACAATTGCTCATTCATTGGGTCATACAAAGAGCTCTGGAAGCATGTGAAGGCTGAGCATCCATTTGCAAAGCCTCGTGCAGTGGACCCTGCACATGAACAGAAGTGGAGAGCATTGGAGTACCAGAGCGAGCGAGCAGATGTGCTCAGTACGGTAAGGTCATCGATGCCAAGGGCAGTGGTGTTTGGGGATTATGTGATAGACATGGATAATAGTGAACTTGAGAGTGATGATGATGGGGATGGAATCTTTGAAGGAAATAGGAGTATTTTTTATTTGATCTTTCGGGAGGCTGCTCGTCTTGGGAGGCGAAACATTAGCAATGGCATAGCTGAGGTGAGGGAAGAGGGTGATGGTCTTGTTCCTGTCATGGCTGCTGGAGGTGGTGCTGCTGCTGATTTAACTGTTGTTCGCTCGTCGGAGGCATATGATGAAAGTGCAGTGCGTGCAATCAGATCTGATAGACAACAGAGGCGGCTGCAGCTGCAGCAGCGACGTCGTAGGAGACGGGGGAGAAGTGTGAACTGATGTGAATTGGGATGGCACTGAGGTTTCATCATTGGCTAGTTAAATGGGAGGAAGTTCACATTTATGATGTTTGGTTACCCAGATATATTCGAATTATTTTTTTTAAAAAAATTAATGTTCATTTACTAAAGGTGTTATCAGTGTTTAGTATTTTGTCAATTATTTACCTGGTTGGTAGTGGCAGCCCAGAAAGCATTGATAAGCCCTGATAATTGTGGTTGCTTGTCATGCTGCGTATTCCAGTAAGAATCCATGGCTGAATCCACATACAGCTCCTATCTCCCGTTTCTGGTTTTGTTCAATTTGGAGTTACTGTCTGGTTCTTTCCCTTAAATATCTTGAATATGGTGGTTCTTTCCTCACCTTATTTGTTTCATATGCATGATCATATAGGTTTTCTTCTTGCCAGATCATTCAAAGCAGAAGTTGTTCATCGCGTATTGGAATTGGGAGGGTAATGATTGAACTTGGGCATGGAATTGCCTGGAGTCTTCACTGTTATTGGATTATTGTAACAACTGAGTGTAGATCAATATTTCCTCAAATCATTACTGACTAATAGAATTATTTTTTGCCTGATAACTGAATAAAAAATACTTTTTGGGTGGTATAAGACCTGAATATAAAAATATTGTATTTTATTGGGTTTCCTAAATGAAAAATTGCTTGTTTTTCACGAGAATATGCTTGTTTAAAATAAAAGATTTTTTTCTAAAGATTTTAAATTTCGTGAGACGGAGATATCCTATTTTTTTTAGGAAACAAAATATTCTATTATTCTACGTGCAATTCTAGCAGCTTTCCTAGTAGCTATCCTTCTTCTCTCTTTCTTCTTTTCTTTTCTTTTCTTTTCTTTTTTTCTATCTTTTTTGTTGTACTTTCTTTTCCTTCTCCCTTACATTTTCTCCTTTTTTTTTTTCCCCCTCTTTTTTTTGTTTTTTTCTTCTTTTCCATGTTTCTTTTTATCCCATGTTCCTTTTATTTTTTTTCCTTTCTCCTTCCTTACTTGCTTTTTTTTTCCTTTCTTCTTTTTTCTTTTTTTTTATATGGATGGTACCGAAGTTTCACCTCTGGATCGGTCCTATTTTCTCACACAAAAACAGGACAGTTCAGGTGCTATTTAAAACATTGCTAGTTCCTGTTTGTTAGTTCATAAACATCTTCCTTGCTAAACTATAGGTTGTTGCTAGCAATTGAAGCTTGCTCGAGTAAAAGTGACTCAGAAAATTCTGTAATGGCATCAGCTATTGAGGAAAGCATTGCAAAACCCCAAAGCTTGTGTAAAATAGAGCAATTAAGAGGGAGTTTCTCAAAGAAGTAACGTAAATAAGCTTTGCCTAATACGATCATACGAGGGTGCACAATTTTCACCGACTAGCTTCAGTAAATCTTAAAGTTTTCATTCAGATTTCAATCAAGCCTGACGCGTTGGTATCCCTTGAACATGATTCCGATTGGAGGCATTTAATATGTTGCCGTGCAACGACTACTGAAGTTTGAGCGCAAGCATAATGCCTGGCCAAATTTTAGGACCAGCTTTATTGCACCCTTTAAAGCTTCCGGCAACTTGCGGATGGTCTCTCGGATAGCATTAGAAATAGCACGCAAACCACACCGGCCTTCTCTAAGCCAAAACTGGGAGAAAGAAGCGGTCAAATAAACAAATGTCGTACTTGAGTAACTCTCAAGCCCCCTTGTATTGTGGGACCTTATCGACATTTCAGCGTCATGCAACTGTCGAACCGGCCACCTTTATGAGGAATCTCCAGTTTCAATTCGAGGCTTCTCAACTCATCCCATCGAAGAATTCAGCTCCCTACCAGACCAGAAAAAAATATCAGAAGATAAAATGGAAAGCAAAGATAGTAGGCAGCAGCAGGCAGAGTATCAGGCTAGAAAAGAAGTCATCATCACCGTCTACGAAGAACCATTGCCAAGGCCCAATGCTCGTCCTTCGACGGAGCACTGGAGACCTCGTCCACCGTCGCTCGGCTATGACCGCAGGGGACTGCTTCTCGCTTACTCGCAAGAGCTGAGGCAGTTCCATGCACGGCAGAGCCAAAACGAGAAGAAGATACCAAGACCCAATTGGAAGAAATGGAAGGCAGCCTTCAGTTTCACTGATCTCAGTGTAAGCTAGCCGACTATGAACTCGTTGCACCAATCCTTGTTTACCAAATGATAGTTCTTTGTGTGAAGAAGGAGTGGTACAGCATCAAGGACTAGTTAGCTTTAATCTTGAGTTGGCATGCATGTCTTAGATGAGGAATGGCCTGCGACGGAAGTTTCGGTTGTGGATTCGGAGAGTTTTGGGTTCGGTTAGAAGAAGGCAATGGGATTGCGAGCGAATCATACCAGAGGATGAAAGTTCTCGTTCATGCTGTGATCATGTAGGTGAAACGACACCAGCTTCGTACTGCAACTACTTTGGATTTTTTTTTCTCTCTCTCTCTCTTCTTCTAGCTAATATGTGGTTGGCTTTGGGGCATTTCTATGTGGATTCAGAGGCCGTGGAGGCGTATGCTGAGCCGGATATCATGGGTTTGCCAATGTGGTTGTGGAGTCTGAAATTTTGCATGTTGGCACTTTGAAAGCTTTCCGCAAGCAAGCCCTTTCATGTCTTGAACAGTTTATCTTTTCTATGTTACTTCAATTTTATTAACGTAAGAGGACATTAAAAGCACTTACGTTTACCTGTTTGAATGATTTGCATCAGGCTGCTGATCTTATCTGCGTTTCTTATTTTTTTGGGTACATGATCTTAGGTTATGTTTCTGTTGTTTAATTAAGAATAGCATTCTTTCTTATTATGTTAATCGATTGATGAAATATGGTTAGTTATGGTATTTTATTGGAAACTTAAATTTTATTAACATAAGAGGACATTAAGAGCAGCCTGTTTGAATGATTTTACATTAGGCTGTTGATCTTGTGCATGTTTCTTTTTTTTTTTTTTTGGTACATAATATTCTATATGTTTCCGTTGTTTGATTAAGAAAACCATTCTCATTCTTCCTATTTTAATCGATTGATGAAATAGGTTTAGTTATGGTATTTTATCAGAAATACTGATTATTGAACAAACGATCTGTTTATCTTGCGAGCCTCCATTCTTGCACCTAGCTGGCAATTACCAATGAAAACCAAACAATAGCATCATGCATTTAGCAATATTTCTTTGTGTTTTTTGTTCCAATTTGTTTCCACAACATCTAATATGGAGTGCCACATATGGCATGTGTGATGCATTGTTATGACATGCCACAAAAATTAACATGATGGAGAGTTGAGGAGTCCAATGGTGCTTCACCAACCATCTCGGAGTATCAGTAATGCAGTAGAATAAAAATAACTAGAAATATAAAACTCCTGCCATAACCTTTTTTTTTTTTTTTGCTTTGAAACTCCTGCCATAACCTTTCAGAGTTAGATCCTGCAACAGAAACTGACAAATATAGCCCCCCACAACATCTTTGCTCCAGTTTGAGTTTCAGATCAAGACATTACTGTGACAGTGCAATATCTAACATCATTCAGATTCAACAATTTTATTATGTGGCTATGAGAAATTATTTGCTAGGGTAATTTTCATTGCAGTACTCAAAATTAGCCGGTCCAAGTACCTTAATATGAGAATAAACAGAGGAAACACCTCTATATCATGCAGTCATGCAGCTATTGCACACTCTATTCCACTAATATAAGGGCAAAATAATCTTTTACCAGTTGTTTCCAGAAGGCAGAAAATACAGCAATGCAAATCACCAATATAACTGGCAACAAGGGCAACTGATACCTGAGAAAACAGAACAGTTGAAATGGTAAGTATCTGTCACCAGTCTGAGGACATGTACAACTGCAAGCATGAACTGTGTAGGCATAAGTACCTAATTAAGATAAACAATTAAAGTGCACAATTTTTCACCCATACATTAACCATACTAAAGTACACCACCCGCACAGACACAAGTCCTAAAATCAATTTATATGATGCTTGTGCTGGCTAGGAACACCCACAAGTAATCAATTTATCTGATACTGGTATTGGCTAAGAACACCCACAAGTAAAATGAGAATATAGCCCACAGAGCTGGATTTCACAAAAGGGGCACTCACAACCAGTTGAAATTAGGATTTTGATAACTAGTTCATTGAGCTAGTGCAACTCATGAAACCAGATTTGCCTTTCTGTCCTCCAGAAGTTTCAGTTCTTCGTGCCATTCTTCCATCTTTGCCATCTTCTCTAACTGCTCAGGCCTCAAATTTTGTTGGTTTCCCTGTAACTGTGCTTCTGCGAGCCGAATCTGCAACACATGATACAAGACATAAATTTAAAATATTCAAGCTCAGATTTAGGCATGGTATTTTGCTCTCTTTTTTTTCAGTCAGACAAACTAGACCTATTTCATCATTCCAAACAACATTAACAAACAGCTGGAAGGTCCATATGTTCACCTTCATTTTCAAAAGAAAAACCTCAACAAAGTGCTTAAAACCACATATAAATAAAATCCACCGCTAACCCCTTGGATTATAAGACGCTTCTCTCTATCTATCTATCCATTTATCTCTCGCTCTCCCTCTCTATTTTTGTTCTCTTCTCCCGCCCACCAATCGCTCATGGTATTCCTCATTCTCCCTTCGCTTCAATTCCTCAGCTGGATGGTATTTTGCTTAAAACCACATGTTAAGAGAAACAAAGTGCAAGTCAGGCTCACTTCAAATTCCCAGGGCATGAAGTAGACAGGAGGATCCTCCTGATTGCTAAAACATAATGAAGAAAACTGCATGTCTTTTCATACAATTCTAACATAAAGTTTTAGCATCTCACATAAATGGAAGTATGGAACAATACAATTTTTCATTTAAACTGAACCGGAAAAATATGATGGATGGCTGCTACACATGGCATCAGCCACTCAAATATGAATTCAAGTCTGTGCTTGCATGTGTCTACGTGTCTGTTGTATCTTGTATTGGTTCTGAACGAAAATGGTGACAGCTCTGAAGATTAAAAAAGTGATATAGCAAGTGGGAAAAAAAATCTGAAAATACTATGTAAAAATCCAAAAATTATACGATTTTTTTAAATCTTCAGAAACTCCGAAACAAAAACCACAAAAAAAACATACGGAATTAAAGATTTAATCTTGTTCCATAAATTTTAATCTGACTTCAGAAGGAAAATATAACTTCAAGACATCTTCCATAAAAGCTAGACATTGCCAAGCCTCCTACAAAATGCTATCCAAACAAAGGTCATCAAAATGAATGGCAAGCACCAAGCATGAGAATCTCACCTTTTTTTTCAGTGCTCGAATCCGTTTATCTATATCAGAACCAGAAGCTTCTGGTTTCGGAGCTTCCTTCAAATTTGCAGAAGGACTAACCACCACAGATGCCGTGGAAAGAGAGATCCTACCCATCTGGTCAGTCATTGACTCCACAGATTCCAAACACTCGGGCACAAGTTCAGCAGAAGGAACCTCTTCAGATTTTACCATCTTGGCTTGCTCTGCATCCAAGTTCTTGCCCTTCTCAGTTGACGAAGCAAGTGCAGCCTGCCATCAGACGGTCACATTCTAGACGATAATGACCCCAAATGATCATCATAAACAACCAGCAAATTTCTAACATCGATCAACTTAAAACATCAACCAACAAATCAAGAAGATATCATGCATACCAACACATTTTAGCTGCCCAAGAAATGATGTCTTTTACCACAGCCAGGATAGACAAATCATATTATAGGTAATGACATAGTTATGCTGGGCATCATGGTAAGACATTTTCAGCAGTATTTGTAATGACAATGTTACAAGTGCCAGCACTGGCATGCTATACTGGGCATCAGTTTTCAAAGTAAAATAACCAGCATAGAGTGCATACTGGAGAAGAGAATATATAAGATGGCAGAAATGAGAGAAACCAAACTCTAGCATTGGGCATGTGTGCTGTATTTGATATAAATCTTCGCAATACTCACTTTTGACTAGTGGATTTCATGTTTATCTCTCTTAAATAAAGAGACAAAATTAACAAAAGAGGTGCATTTAAGATCCAAGCATTTGGAGTGAGATGTGCAATGTAATCATAATAAAGGCCCAGATTGGTTCCTCAATAGCAGAGGGATTAGTGGTTTCATCCCTCTTTTCAACCAAACATGACAAATTCATCTTATCAGAGGGGCTATAATCTGGGTCAGACTTGCCTATCCTAGGACAGATGGATGGCAGTTCTATTGAAGGAACAAGAGGGTAGGTGATGCTTGAATAGGCTATTCACAAGTTTATTAATGCAGGTCAATAAAGAGCCGCACGTAGTTGGAAATTTAATTGATGTATAGAGGCACAACCAGGAAACAAAAAGGAATTTGGTTAAGAAAAAAAATTTTGAGAAACTCAAACTTATACATGACATGGATTGATTGGAATGACAAGTGAAGCAAAATTCATAAACCCAAGTTCAGATGATCTATTTGATAGTAAATAGAAAATTGTGATATATGTGACAAATGATTGATGAATAGATGCTAGAAGGTTCAACAACCATTATGAATGAGTAGCATTTGTTCAATTTCCCCTGCAAGCAGACTGAAACCATACATCAAGCCTAGACATGATTTCAAAGGCACACATGTACACAACTCTTGAAAGAATCTATCCATTTTCCCCTCGAAATTTGTAGTATAAATTTCTCCAACTTCTTCAAAACATTTATGGTACTCAAGTAAGTCAATTCAAGTTCAATGCCCTGAATAGCATTTCTTTTCTATTCCACAAGCACTTGTCTTTCCATTCAACCAACTGCATTCATTTTCAATATGCTTTTAACCTTGAATTTCCTTCAGTTCTTTGTTCATAAGATGATAAATTGTTGTTTCTATTACAATTTTTTCATTTCTTTTTTTTTTTGGCAGTCATCTAGCTTTTGGCATAAATATTGTTTCCAATCTAGACTTAATGGTAAGTTTTTATTTTGTGGTTTAGAATTGACTTTATTATTCAATATTTTAATAAAAGGTCTTTTTTCTCATTAAATTTATAGAGAGCAGTTTCCTGAAAGGCTAGCATGCATAACTCCTGTTTCATTTACTTAATATGGGAACTTTCCTTTTAGTGATTTGAAATGAGTCACCAAACTCCTGACTTTTTTGGGGCAAAGCTTGACATAAGGGTCACCAAATTTAAGTTATTTATTCAAATGCCAATGATGATACGCTGTTTAGGATCCCCTGGACAATACTGCACAAGTTAAATTTGAGGAACTACACTCACTTTACATTTCTAATTCCAATTGGACTAAACAAACCAAATGAAGCCAAAATACAAATAACCTAATGTAATGATAACAGACCAGGCTTTTGACACTAGTAGGGATGGAAGCTTGCTGGTGAACTTAGAAACCTGATTTAAATAACAAAGAATTTTTAAAGCCAATTTGTATGATCAAAAAATTTATATTTAATTAAGCAAAGTGAAGGCTATATGGCAAACTATCTTATATGGAAAAAGTGCTGGAATAATGTTGACTAAAGAAAGCAGAAAATTGTGGCCATGTCTAGCCAAGATCAACACAGAGCTCAACTTACAAATGGTAAGTCTCCTTTTTCCATTTAGATGCTCCACTTTACTTTCCTCAATTTTCCTCTCTCCTTAATTGGGTAACACATTCACATCTAATTGTAGACTAAATCAAATTTATGGGACTTCTTGGAATAGCAACATTGGCTAGAGATCTTAAAATACATTAAAAGTTTCATATCATTGACTAGATTTAACAAATATGCTCTTCTAAGAGATAAGCAACTATTTATAACATTTATTCATTATAACTTGCTATCTAACAATGTTTAAAGAAAATTTTCCATGCCCTAGGAAGCTTAATATAGAAACATTAGCTTACGCATCTCTAAACTCTCCACCTTCTCATTAATCAACTTTTGCATTTCCTCCAATTCAATCTCCTTTTTTTTTGACAGGTGCCTCCATTTCAATCTTGTTCCAGCCTTTTTTCGCATGGAACAATGTCATATAACTTGATTTCAGCATTAGATCTAAACCATTTAAACATTAAGTTTTCTAAATTATATCATATGAATCATACTACAGTTTCACTTATGAACCTACATCTTTAATAGTGGTATCAAAGCCTCATCATCAAAAGCCTAGGTATTTCATTATCACATAAGGGTATTGTTTGATAGTCCAATTTAAATTAAAAATATATAATAATTTTAAAATAAACTAATACACAGCCCATAAAACATAACCTATGTTTCAAGGGAACTGAATTTGAATAACCATGGGTTGGCTTGTTGTAGCTTGAAACTCATGGCCAAACATCAATATAAGTACCCAGGGCCAGCCTTTCATGAGCATGACAACCCAATCCAAATAAATATAATATATAGTTACCATATTATGCATACATTGATATAAATGTGTTTATGTAGTAGATAATTCAACACTAGAAGATCAAAGAGATTATGCTTATGCCAACCATGATTCTGGCCTACCCAAATCACATAATAGGCTAGCCTGTGCTCTTCCAAATCAGAGGACACCCAAGAATGATCCATGACAACAAAACAAATAGTACTTGGTGACATTTTTTTGTGAAAAAGACTAATGCATTATGCATATCATTCTAGGCAAGCTCAGCAGAACCGTCCCGAATCAGACGGTTCTAGCCATTACGTGTCGTACCGGTGGCTCATCGATACGGTTCCGACAATGGAAACGAGACCCGTTGCCGGAGCCGAAGGAGGAAAGAGAGAGCGAGCAGGGGAGGGAGGGAAAGGGAGAGGTCGGGATGCCGGCGGGAGGCCGGCAGAGGCCGCGGCCGGTTTTCTTGTTTCATTGGCCCCCCACGGCCTCCGTCGACATCCATCGGGCCTCCGCCGGCCCTCCGCCCTCCCTCTCTCCCCTTCTCTCTCTCTTTTTTTCTCGCCAATGGTATCGTGCCCTCTATTGGTACAGGCCCGGCACAGCTCGTACCATCTCATCCCACCAAGAACCGATATAATACCCAGTACCAATTCTTCTGACCTTGGTTTGAGATTTTTGAAATCTTCAGAATTTTTAATTCTTTTATTATATTTTAGGTTATATATACAAAATAAGTTAAGAGTTTATTCTTTTGAATTGAGTTCTTGGTCTTTTGATTATACATGGCACCAAAAAATAATTACGCCTAACAAGAAATCAGTTTCAATAATATTTGGAGGGAAAAAAGCAACAATACAAAAACTTTTTCGTCATATTTTATTTTGCTGATCTAAGAGGACCTTGTTCTTTGAAAACAAACAAAAGATGGAAAGAAAAACAGACCATAAAAATTTAAAGGGGTAAAAGATTGAAAGATTTTAAGAGTATATGTTGTGTGGATGATCTTTTTCATTTTTCATGAGAAGTACACCACAAACTCGTACAAGCGTGCGGTACCAACCATGGATTTAGAAATTGTTAGAACAAGATAGTAACATTGGTACCATACTATTCTGGCATGAAACCGACACCAATACGAGTGCCAAGACACTGAAACCAACCATATTAATATGTACTAGCCATACTACTGTACCGATACATATTGATGGTACTATACTAACCGTGTTGGTTGGTGTAGATGATTTTCTATTCTTTTTGATGATGTCGATTTGGATACATATTATTGGCATTGGTACCATACTGATATACCGTTCTGATGGAAAAAAAATTGTAAGAGGTTCGATATCAGTATTTGAAACCTTGGTATGACCGGAACAAATTTTACATTGTGATTTGAGGGGCAAAAAGCAACAAACATGTACAAGTGATCAAGGAAGCAGAGTTCCTACCAATATTCATTGTACTTGTGTGTACCATCTCGTACCAAGTGTACCGAACCAAGACTCGGTACAGAAGGCATATCGCGAACCCTATACTGAGTGGACTGACATTGTACCAATACGATCCTAATACGGGGCCTAATACCAATATGGCGAATCTTGGTTTCAACATTTTGTATCCACCTATTTCTATAAAGTAAATCGTCCATTGTTACTTAGACGGGTCTCACCAATCAACATTGGTTATTAGAAAAGTAAATAAACAATGGGACCATCCAATCTATATTTCATCCCTTTACACACCCACTGTTGGATTGGTGTGATGTGGAGAGGACTAGATTGATATATGAATTGGAATTTGGAAAGTATGTAAGAATGATGGAAACAACATTAAACATAAAACAATACATAATGTTCATTGAAACTATAGCAATATGGAAACTTCAAGGTTGGTTCTCTGATACAAGCGAGTAAGACTATTATGGTAGAAGCAAAACTATTAAGTAAAGCATATCAGTAGTAGTTTCCATGGCATCCAAATCCAAGATTTCTTATTTATTGGAGAAAGATAACACCCAAAACTTTTGCTAAGAAGGGTGAAAACCAAGAAAAGCAAGTTATCGAGAGGAAATTACAAATGAAGGCAAGCAATTACCTAAAAAATTGGCAAGATCCAAGGGCCATGCCAAAATTTTAGGAGGGGTTAGTGCTAGGCATTATACGGATACGTTGAAGTAAAATCTCAAACTTTTTTCTTTTTTTTTTGGGGGGGGGGGGGGGGACCATGATCCCCCCACCCCTAGCTTGGCTCCTATTTTTTTTCTTTTGAAAAAATTGACTCGAGTAAAGTACGTGGGTACTCGAACAAGGTCGAGCTTAGCCAAGTGTACACACAGCCCAAGACAACTTTTAGCCAAGTTCTACCAACCCATACATGCAACTTTAAAGTTTATCAAAATCAATTCAAGAGCCAACAACCGCCATTGAAGTAGCATATCAAGATTCTCATTTGAACATGGCCGAAATTTGGTAGTTCTATCCCTAACAACCTATTTTAGTATTTTTTTAAAAAAAAACACACCTCCTAGAAAATATAAACAAGAAATGTTATGTAATTACTTCAAGTCCAAAAGAAGCTCTCCTTAAAATGGCTAGAAATGAGGCAATATCTATCCAATTTCCAATAAAAAGTAAATACAGATTTTAAATCCCATGGCATGGGGTTGTCCCAATTTTTCCATAGAATGGGATAAGCTACCATCCCGGCACTTGGGATAGGAAGTCCCAAGGCACGATCAAGACACTGGGATAATGGCGGGATGGTCCTATCTCAACACACGAGATGGTACCCTATCTCGATGTCCCGCGGGATGTCCCATCAAGACTTGAGTTCTTGTTATACAGCTCAAAGTTGACCATACACCAGGATAGTATTCTCATGTGAAGGTGAATAATGTAGAAGAAAAACAAAGAGAAGCAAAAGAATCTGCTAATCATATTTCAAAAACAAGATAAGAGCTAAGAAGAAAATTAGTTATTGATATAAGTTGAAAATGAAGCTACAATGAATCAGCTCAAGTTCAAATGAACTCTGAAACCTGGTGATGGAAAAGTTACTGAGGCCTTATTTGGTTGCTCATTAAGTGGGTGTTGGTGAAGGTCTACTCACTTAACCAATGAAACATTATCTGAAAACAGGATGTTAAGTTTGCCCAATCAGCACACCAAAATAAGTTTAACTCATAACTCTCTCTTTTCCCTCTTATTTTTTCACTTTCTTCTAGAGCTTATCCTACAAGCCCTTAACTTCAACCAGTCAGGGAATATTACTAATCCAAGGACAAGTGATTAATGGATGGTTACTTCGAGCTAAAAATATCCATCCCTTGGTTAGCTATCCAACATCCAAATGCTACCTTTAAGGAAAATTATAAGATAGAATAAAATTATTATTGGTTGATTATTATTTACAAGTCAAGATGACTAAATTAAGAAATTAAAAAGTAACACATGAATGTTCTAAAGTGCAATCACTTGAGTACTTACCAAAGGAATAAAAGCAAAAATCAACTTTTCCAAGATGAGATTCCATCTCTAACAAAAGAAAAGAGAGTAGGTAATTAAAGATAGGTGGATTAGTCAATTAACTTGATGCGTGGAAAAGAAGATGATGAATATATAAAGAGAGGGAAACAAATTCTCCGTCCTCTAATATTCTCTTTTCTTGGAATAGCGCCCTCATATATGCAGTTTGAAGTTTTGGCCGAAACCAATTTGTTTCAATCTAAATGGATCCATTCCAACTAAGACCTATCCAAAACTAACTAAAATTGTTGGTTTCAACCAAAACAGACCATTGTTTTTAGCAAGCAATTACATTTAATGTTTTCCAAAATCTATCAATATAATTAAACTACTCATTTATCTAAGCTTTAATGATTTAATATGTCGTTTTAATTTATGTTGATATTATGGTTGGAAAGTTGCAAATTTTTTCATTTAGGAAACAAACTAGAATACATAGAATTAAAAATGCATATCCGTGTTTGGTATCTTTTATAGTTTTAGAGAGTGATATATATAATTGATTGCATACTCTCGTGCACTTATTAATTTATGTTTGAATGTGTGATATTTGATCCTTTTTCTCAATAGATTAGTACGTTCGTATGATATATTTGATGCATCAACATTCAACACAATTCTTTTCAATTTGAAACTGCCAAACTACATAAATTATAACTGATGACTTAAACCATAATAAAATGCTTTAATAACTTCCCTTGATTTATTGTTTCATTTTTTGAATTTTTAAAGAATTTTAGTCAAAACTCTGAAAACTAGGTGAAACCGCTGAAGTTGCTGAAACCAAAATTTCATCACATAGACCAAAAGTGAAACCAAAATTTAATTTTAAAGCCTTGCTCATATCTCTCTCCATAGCCTCCAAGACATCAAAATAATTAACATATGAAGGCGAAGTTCAATAAGAGATGATTATGTCCGTTTTTTTAATGGGTTATAAGGCACAACTCGAGCTTCTTTGATAGTCCAAGAGCAAGCCATTGTTTCTATAACGATTAACTGCATCACAATATGGAAGAGATACGGTTCAGCTGGAGGAGAGATATGTGATAAACCACAGCAAAGATAATTATAATGTTATATTGATTACAATTGGAAAGGAAACCTTCTATTAAATCCAAAAACATATTAACACAAAAAACTTCTTTCCCTACATGGTTTGAAAGCTGTAATTGGAGGGAAAAGTTGGAAAGAACTTAATGGCGCCGCAAGCTGTAGCCCTATCCATTTACCAACTTCTGAGACCATCTCGAAAAGTCCAAGTTTGTAACATCAAGCTTGTAGGCATAATAATGTACAGAACCAAGCAAGCATGAAATAAAATGGAGAGAACAAAAGCTTGAACAGGTTGTGAGTGTGTGCACAAAAAGGCAAGGCAATACATTTATCCAATCCAAAAACACATTCAAGACGGTTAAAATCATAATGTTATTCATCTGAACTGGGAAATGCCCCGGTAATCACACCCTTATCCACTTGGAGGAGCTTCTGCACTCGTTCCTCGAATGGAGCAGTCACAGGTATTCGGACCTGGGTGAATTTTTTCAAGGGATAACTTCATGTAAATGTTCGGTACGAGAAACTGGAGGGAAGGTTATTCTACGACTAAGGGATGATGAAGATCTTGTTTTATATATATATATATATATATATATATATATATATATATATATTCTGTGCTCGAGCCTTGAATGGAGCAGTCACAAGTATTCAAACCAGGGCGAATTTTTTCAAGAGATAACTTCAGGTAAATGTTCGGTACGAGAAACTGGAGGGAAGGTTATTCTACGACTGAGGGATGATGAAGATCTTGTTATATGTATGTGTGTGTGTGTGTGTGTGTGTGTGTGTGTGGGTATGTATGTGTGTATGTGTATGTGTGTGTATATATATATATAATTTTTTTTTTTTCTGCGCTTGAGCCTCGAATGGAGCAGTCACAACCATTCGGACCTGGGTGAATTTTTTAAAGGGATAACTTCAGGTAAATGTTCGGTACAAGAAATTGGAGGGAAGGTTATTCTATGACTGAGGGATGATGAAGATCTTGTTATATATCTATGTCTGTAATAATAATGATGATGATGATGATGATGAATTAAGGGCCGGTCAGCAAGCTAACAAATTAACAAATTTTGATTTTGGCGAGGCCATTGACAAGGCAGTTGAGAAGGCGCCCGAGACCACATCCAACAAAAGAAAGAGATCCTCCAGGTACCTTTATATATACTCAATGCATACACACGAGCCTAGAGGTAAATTTATCAGTAATAATCTTCAGTATCACCAAAAAATCTACACCTCTAACTATGCCAAAATAAAAAAATAAAAAAAATTGCACTTATCTATTCCACTTTGACAGTCCTATTTTGATTAATCGACGTGCCAATGTATACTGGATAATTCATTGTAGTCTTTTTACAACATCAATATCTAGGGCTACATCAATCAGGCTCAAAAACTCAACCCATGCTTTTATACTATTGTGCAGACATCAAGTTATCAATCTCGAATCATAAGCCACTATTACAGGAAAACCGCGAAAAAGAAAAGACCTGTTGCCGCTTCTCCTTCTTCCTCTCGTTCCTCTTTGCCGACTTGGTCTTCGGCTTGGCATCCAGCGCCAGATCGTAGCCTGGTGGCACATCGGGCTGAATCCCTTTCCTCAACTGCATTACGGGCAGCGAAAAAGAATACAACTTTAGCCCAAGAATCAAAGAGAGACGAAAAAATTAGGCGAGAGAGAGAGCAGATAGCTCACGAGGGCGCCCTTGGACTGGTAGATGGCGACTTCGTCCTGGGGGACGTAGCCGGCACGGATGCGGATGGGCTTCCGGAGGGTGCCGTCGGGCCGCCGCGTGGGCGCGAGGATCCGCTCTCCCTCCTTGGGGATGCTGAGGATGCGGGTAGTGGGCGGCTTCTCGCCGCCGCCGGCGCTGCCCATCGCCTCGCCGGAGACGGAAGGGAGGAGGAGTAGGACGAGGAAGGGAGAAGAGAAAGGGCAGGAATAGCTGTGGCCTCGCCTGTGGGCGCTCTGTGTATCCGGTGTTGAGGCCACTGCCGCTTTTTACACCGCCGAAACCGCTGAAGAAGAAAAGCCTGTGTACCAAAAAAATAGAAGAAGAAGGAAAGCCTGGGGTAGGCGTCGGTTCGAACGAGTCGGGTTTCGGTGCGTCCGTTGTGGACTGGTTTAAGCCGGTGCCTGGTCAGACCGGGAGGTAGGGTCAAATTGGATTGAATCTAGGGAGGGTTTGTGGTAACATAATTCTGATTCATATGCCATCCTCATCATGATAGATGAGTGAATTATTTGTCCTATGGGAGAAGAGAGGGAAAAGATCTAGATTGCAGTATGTGTTTTGCATTATTCCAGGAGTGTGATTTCTAATTGCTGCAATAAGCAAGAGATTTTTTATTTATTTTATTTGACAAATGCAAAAGCTCGTATCCATATTTGTTTTAAATGGATATAGATACAAATTGGATACTGAATGTATGAAATAAATACGGATATAAATTGGATAATTAAATTTTATAACTACGAAATCAAAAATATTACTAAATGGATAATAAATCAAGTTAATAACATATTAAAGGTTCATGAGTGCTATATAAAATTAAATAGGATTACAAATATTGGATATTCGGATATGGATCGGATAGATGTCTATCCATATCCATATTCATTCTTTGTTGATGGATATTGATACGAATACGGATATTAGTTGGATGCTTAAATTCCTATTGATAGTTTTGAATGCGAAAATAAATTCAGACAGATATTATCTGATTCACTTTCAACTTTACCACCCTCTTTCTTTTTTTTTAGCATTATCCTACCCTCCTTCAATTCACAACCAATCGAGTTGAGCAAGGAATTCATAAACGTTAATAGATGATCTAAAAACTACATACAATTACGATATATTTGTATGGTTCAGGATCGGGTTATTGGAAAAAGATTATCCTCCTACGGATGGAGTAAGGGAAAATGTTTAGGTCACAATATATTATGATTGCGATATATCCAAGAATAAATGATGGGGTTTTTGCAAGATGCTCTTTAACATCTCCAGTGTTCTGCAATATTCCTGATTGCAATTAGAAATTAGGGCGGTAATCCAGAGGCTCATGTCTCATCATGCCTTCCCTTGGATCATCCACCAATCAATTTGAACAAGAAATCCAAAAATGTTAATATCTAACCTGGAAATTGCACACAGGTACCATCAGTTGTGAGTATGGCTTATGGTCAAGGATTATTGTCTAACATCTGATCACCTACCTAAAATTAAAACCTATCTGAAAGATCAAATTATGAGATTAGGAGAAGTTCTTAGCTATGATAAGAAAAGTTAGATACTGTCTCTCTCTGAGAGAGTTATTATCTAGCAAATTAATATAGGCGTCGTTGAAGCAAAAACCAAGGAGTTTGTGGGGCATTTAATTTAAGATTATTTTAATAATCCAAATTCAGGTAGGTGCTTATGCATAATTCATAGTATGATCCGCTTCCACAAATTGGTTTGACTAAAATGACTCATCAAACAAGAATTAGACATATTTGATTTTATTTTGAATGCATGGGGAAAATGTTAGAAGCATGTAAATTTTTTTCAGTGGAATAATTGTTGGATATAATTACAACATGCACTAATTGCTAAGTGAAAATTTTCCAAAACAAGTTATTTGTTTTTATGTATGAAGGAATTTACCAAAACCATAGTAAATAGTTGCCATTCTGTGTTTTATAATATGTATAGCATGATAAATAATGTGAATTGACCACTTCAATGATATACTATGCTTATTGGTATCTGATTTCCTATGTACAATGCTTAATGAGCACCGAGCTAATATTACTTGACCTATACATTAAAACGATGTAGTCTAATAGAGAGATGGTGTATATCATATATATATGTACATATTTATATGCATATATACATGTATACATAAATACATGAGGCCATAATACATATAAGGTGTAAAGAAAAAAACTTTACACCCACTACTACATTTAATGCTAGTGTTTAAAAATGGAAATCTAAATCATTGGATGTGATCTAAAAGGCCCAAATGCCTATTTACAAAAATAATATAGTTTGGAGACCCCTACTTATGTATCGTTATCCTGAAATCAATATATAATGTCATTTTATTATAATTATCTACTTGACATAACTTGATGCATGAGCTAGAAGTTTCCACTGTATATAATATTTTACAAATAGATAATTTGAGCCATCTAGATCACATCCAATAGTTTGGATTTCTATTTTTAAACTCCAAATGTTGAATTAGGTAGTAGCTGTAAACTCCTTTTTTACGCCCAGTATGAATTATACTTCTCTCGAGATAAGATAGTATATACTCCTCTCAATTTCAAAATCAATAATGAAATGTCCAAACAAAGATCTACACTATTGATCATAATATATATCACTAAAAATGCCTCAAAATTCAAAATCATGTATTTTGATGGTTTTCTAATCTATGCATCAAGTGAAGGATAAAAATAAATGATTTTCATTATCTATCTATCAAGTGAAGATAAAATAAGTGAAGATATATACATACATACATACATACATGTACATATATATGTTAAAACATATAAAAAGATTCAAAATCGATAGACTTTAATATTTGGATCATGGAAAATATGGTCTCCTACTATTTTAACCACATATTTGTACATCTACTTGATGCATATGTTGGAAATCGCCAAAATATATGATTTTTGATTTTAAGAATTTTTAGTAATATATAGATCACAATCAATATTATAGATCTTTGATTTGAATGCTCTATTATATATTTTAAATACGAGAAAATAGATACATTCTGCTATTGAAAGAAGCAAATTCTATCTTTTTCTATATATATTTCTGTCCTTTACTCTATAAGCACAACACCCCGCCCTCATCTAGGTCAGAGTCCAAATTTGAGCAAACTGAGCTACCACTTGTAGAACTAGAGATCCATATATATGGTTCAGAGCAAGGACTAACATCTTTTTCTATCGAATCCCCGTCTCTTATTACAAGAGTTGCTCTTAATATAGTAATATATTATAGTTTGGGCATATCTAACCATATAGATGCATACAAAACTTCGCCATCACACTCAAAATTTTTCCGTAAACTATTTTTTTAAATAAATAAATATATATATTTTTCAAAATATCTTTTTAAGATTTTTAATATCTTTTTAAACAATATAGACTATAAAAATAATTAATTACAAAGAAAGATCACAAGCAACATAGCATCTTTCACATGCATTTGGGTATGCTAAGGTCAAACTACACAGTCCGGCCACCTTGCTTTCATCCACAATGGTTTATCATAATGAGAAATAGCGTGCGGGTGCACGCATAGGTAGAACCAAGCGAGCATGCATGGGGCATCCACCTCCGAAGCCATCCACCAAACTTGCACGGTGGGCTTCGATGGTTTTCATGCGGGCGTCCGCACATAAATTTATCCGCCCCCCTCCCGTCGGTGTTCGTGGGCTCCGCTTGATGACGGACGCTCGTTCTCGCGTCACACCTCGCACCCACTCTCCACCCAGAGGACCCCGCCTCGGCCCTTGTCTATTTCTGGGGCCGTCCCCACCGCACGACGCCGAGGCGGTTCTGAGCCCCCTTCGCCCCTCCTCTGATCCCTCTCCTCTCTCGTCTCTCCCTCCCTTCCATGGAGATCTCCACCTCTCTCTCCTTTCTCCTCTTCTTATTCGCTGCCGCTCTCACCGACCTCCGGAGGGTCGAGGGCTCGATCCACACCTACGATCACGAGCCCTTCAAGGAAGTCGGCAACGCCTTCCTCCTCTCCGGCGGCAGCGAGGGGATCGCCGCCGCCGCCAAAAGCTCGCCCGGGATCGATGATGGCCGCTCGTATATCAGGTAATGGAGAAGTTCCTCCACTCCTTGATTTGGTTTTTATAATAATTGGGGCCATTCAGTTGATTTTAGTTGTGTAAGGTACTGAAATCAATTGGAACTGCGATCTGTTTCAAATCCATCTTATTATAAGTCATGGAGCTAAAGAATTTGTTGGAAAACCGTTTTTGGACTGAATTTTGGGCAATGGGAGTGAGAGTTTACACTGAAAAGCAGCGGTTGACGGCTGTCGTGGGGGAATGGAAGTGCTCCTTGTAATGGAAAAGCAAGTGGTATTTAGGACGTCCTGCTTCAGATCGGAACTTACACGTTCTCTAGGATGGCGATGTAATTGTTTTCTTGAGAATGTGAGTTGAGGTTTGAATCTTTGTTTGGCGTTTAGAAATTCCGTTGTTAACTAATTTGTGAAGCGAGGACAGCTAAATTAGGGTTTTAAATCCCGTAAGATAGGGATATCCCTGTTACTCCACGGAATTGGATGCTCCGCTGTCCCAGCCTATCCAGATGGATGTCTCGGTTGAGCATTCCGATAGGTACCCTCCATCTTTCTCCTTTTTTTTTTTTTTTTCTTTCTTTCTTTCTTTTCTTCTTTCTTTCATTTATTCTCCCTTTCTTCCTTTCTTTCCTTTCCTTATTTTTCTTCTCCCATCCTTCTTTTTTTTCTTTCATATTTCTTCTTCTTTCCTTTCTTTCCTTTTCCCCCTATCTTTGCCTTTCCCTCCTTTTTTTTTTGCTTTTCTCTTTCTTTTTATTTGCCCGCATGGATGGTTTTGGGAGTTGCAACCCTGTCCCCATTCTCGATCTCTCACAGGAACGGGATGGGATGATCCGGATGCCCCTTGTCCTGCCAGGATATAGAACCGTGGATAAAATTCTGGCAGAATGTTTTGATGAGGTCAATGATTAACTCAACTGGTTCCCTAGAATATAGAAGATCAGCTATGCTGCATTAGTTAGGATGTTGGGCTATGAAGCAGGAACTTGAATGTAAGAAGAGTGGAGCAGATATGATAATCTCAAGGTGGATACCATTTAAGGTGTGCATAAAAAACTAGAAATGATTATGATAGAGTGAGTTCTTGAAGGGGAATAGTCATTTGCATGAAAACTAGTTTTTTCATTTCATGTTACTAGAATTTGAATACTTAGGACTATACAATTTCATAAGAGTTTTGTTAGCATTTTTTTTTAATAATTTGCTTTGAACAACTCAAAAAGAGAAAAACTCAAGAAGACCTGTTTTTGTTGCTCTTCCTCGTTCTTTTTTGTTTGTTTTCTAAGAACAGAATATAGAAATGGGCGTGCACCCAAACAAGTTTTTGGTTAATTACATCATCATTCCTCATCAATATTAACAAACAGTGCTGGATGGTTATAAGAATTTGATGGGCCTTTTTCTGGCCGATGTCAAAATGTGCCATACATTTGAGCATGTTGCAAAACTAGAAAAGATAGATTGACAATTGAGTTTGCAACAAACAAGAATGAAGTGATGGAGAACCAAATGAAATGGCATTGGTATAAAAACCTTGATATGAAGGGATTTTGGAGAGGGAGAAATATGTTTTTGACAGATTCATGAAGAGAAGGGAGGACCTAAGGTAGCATAGATAGAAGTTGTGGAAAAAAATATGGAAAGCTTGAAATAACATTAGAGATAGCCATGAATAGGAATGTTGGTGAATGAGGATCTATAAAGCTGATCCCAAATTTCCCTCAATAATAGGAGATCCGTGCTTTGCTTTTTTGAAGCTCATTGGAATTTCTTTAATTTAATAGATCTTGTTTCAAGTTGCAACATCAATGTCATTTCCATTACCTAGATGTTTCTCTTATAAATCATGTGCAAGACATCTTTAAGGTTTGGTGCCATGCTTTCATTGGTGTCTCTAGGGGTGACAGCAGGTTGGGTTGGGGTCAGATTGACCATATCCTTACCAAATTCAAAGCACATAAGTTAGATCTTAATCCAAATCCAAATCCTATCTACAACCTCATACCTATATCAAATAGCATACCCAAAAATAATCAGGACTAGGATCAGATATCGGGCAGTGGTCGAGTATTTATTAAGCTATTCTCATATACTTTTACACTATATTTAAATTACTATTTGCACATCAAATATTCCTTTATGAACCGACATTACTCATCGCCATACTTTTACATGAGTCCAGTATTAGATGTTTGATGGTTGGTGATTGGACATGACATAAAATATGCCAAAGTCTCACAATATGTTAATTATGACTGGTTTATGGGATTTACACAATTTAACTAGATTATTATTATAATTTTGAATTTTCTTAACTGGTCATCAATAGACATGCTCTATTACTAGTTTTACCCATCCCAAATGCCTTGTTGGATTGATCACAATATATTATGTATGTATGGTATTGAGAGAGGGGTATGGATTGATATAGGCCCCAATCTGAACTAATAATGCTTTGGTCTTAAACTTAGGACTGAAAACCAACTGAATAGGTTACTTGGCTCATTTTCTAGACTCAAATCCAAGATTACGATTGGATCTGTATTGGATTACTGGGTTAATAGCCCCTTTTGCCATCCCTAGGTGCAAGCCGGTTCAGCCTGTACCAGCCGGTTCAACCCGTACCAAACCGGTCCAGTTTCTGACCGGTCCAGTTTGGCGTTAAAAAATGGTACCAGCCCGTACCGGCTAGGCCAATTTTTTTTGAGCTTTTGGAGGCTGAACCAGTGGTACCGGTTCGAACTGGTCCGAACCAGTCTGGCGGCCGACCGGTATGCCTACCGGGACCGGTTCGCCTTGCCTAGGTGTCATTAAAATGTCTAGTGCCGATAGTGATTTGCCATATAATATTTGCAGTGCCCCATGGTTGCAATTATGATAACGGTAATGAATATCAATCATATTGATGTGTATTGTCTAGAAACTCTCAGTACCAAAATGAAATATAATGGTATGTAATGGCAGAGGTTGATACAAGTGTCACATGGGGTTGCACATAGATCTAATCAAACTCAGTTGAAGCAAATCATTTCATATGTGCATTTTGTATGAGCAATGTTTCCTTTATCAACGTTTTCTTTTGAGCAATTTGTATTTTTTAAATTCATAGATTTATCTTATATGATGCTAGTTCATGTTATTTTTGATGTTGGATTTCATTAAAAGTATTAAACAATGGGTAGTTGTTGGGCTGGTCTTATGTGCTTCTTTGGCTGTTCAAACTTGGGCTGGTCTGATGTTTGCTGTGTGCGTTTCCAAACTTTGGCTGGTCTGATATGATATGATGTGTAGTTGTGTACTGTTCAAATTTTGTCGGTTGTGTGCACTAGATGCAATATTTTTGCCCTCGGTGTCACATTACTAATGTTTTGGTGACTCCTTTTGGCCTCTTTATCTATGTATATGTATGCATGCATTTAGCTAACACTCTATGCTTGCTTCAAACACTTGCTCCTCGTGTACTCAACAAGGCATATGCTTATAACTTTTTTCTGTTTATTGTGAAGTACATAATCTTTGCTGTTAGAATCCACTCTTTTGCATATCTAATTGGGTAATGGCCTCAGGTTTGAGAACATCACATTCTGGAGGACAAAGTTTTCAGCTGAGCAGCATTCAAGCATGGAGCATAGTACTGGGTTGATCCAAGCTATTATATTTGAAGCATCTGATCGGGATAATATTGGTGGATCTGCTTATGGTGGACAAAGATCCATATGCTGTACCCCTGATCTTGCTAAGCTTGAGGGTTGCAAACAAGGCGAAGTTATCAAGAGACTATCATCTGTAGATTTGAACTGGCCTGTTGTAATAAATATACACTTTAGTGCAAATTATTTATCAACAGTATTGAAAGCGGAGGATATAAATATAACAAAGACTGGAATGTATAACTTGTTCTTTATCTCTTGTGATCCAAAGTTGAGAGGGCTCTCGGTGAGTGGAAAAACAATCTGGAAAAACCCTGGTGGTTATTTGCCAGGGAGGATGGCTCCCTCAATGAGATTCTACATACTCATGTCAATGGCATATTTGCTGCTAAGTATCATTTGGTTTGCTCAGTATGTAAGGTTTTGGAAGGATATACTGCCATTACAGAACTGTATCACCCTAGTTATTGCTCTGGGCTTGTTTGAAATGACTCTATGGTACTTTGAGTATTTGAATTTTAATAACACTGGTGTGAGACCCGTTGGAATAACGACTTGGGTGGTGACTGTTGGAGCTGTTAGAAAAACAGTTTCGCGTCTACTTCTACTTTCTGTTTCAATGGGATATGGTGTTGTCCGGCCAACTCTTGGAGGTCTTACCTCAAAGGTGCTTCTTCTCGGAATAACGTATTTTTTGGCATCAGAGTTACTGGATATTGCAGAAAATGTTGGAACCATCAATGATATTTCAGGCAAAGCAAGGCTTTTCCTTGTCCTTCCTGATGCATTTTTGGATGCTTTCATAATACTCTGGATTTTTACGTCTCTTTCTCGGACGCTAGAAAAGCTACAGGTGTATAAAACTAAACCTGAATATGGTTTCATTAGTTGTAGTACCAGATTATTTCATCATTATGCTTTTGAAAACTCTGGTTTACTTCTTATTCTTTTGTCAGTTCCTTATGCCAAGGGCACTACGTTCTAACATGGTTTAAGTGTGAAACCTTTTAGGCAAGGAAAAGTTCCGTGAAGTTGGACATATACAGGAAGTTTACTAATGCATTGGCAATTTCTGTGATTGCTTCAGTTGCTTGGATTGGATATGAGGTAGAAAAGCAACTTCTTATTAACTTCAGCAAGAGTATTATTTGTATATCATATATTCATATCTGCAAGTCTTTTCGCATCATGAACAAACTTTCTTCTTCATCTGTCCTATCAACTCAGTATGTTGCTTTACCCTTTCACCTAGGAGCTCAATATGCATGTGGAAACAAGAAAAAGAAAGAAAGGAAACATTCATACCACATGTCTGCAAAAAGCAAGATAATATGTTTTTCTCTTTTCTTTCATCATGAAATTTGCTTTACTTGAGATTGTTATGCCTTTTTACTATTTTCTATTGCAACACAATTTCCTTTTTTTACTCAGTTTATGAGCTGGGTGTGTAGCATTTTTCCATTGCATTTTTACTTGATAACATTTTGAAGTTCAAGGAAATAGTTTGCAGATGTAAATTCTTACATTTCTCTTCAGCTACTATACATAAAATAGATATTTTACTAAAAATAAAGCAATTTCCTATTGCAACACAATTTCCTTTTTTTTACTCAGTATATGAGCTGGGAATGTAGCATTTTTCCATTGCATTTTTACTTGATAACATTTTTAAGATCAAGGAAATAGTTTGAAGATGTAAATGCTCACATTTCTCTTCAGCTACTATACATAAAATAGATATTTTACTAAAAATAAAGCAATATGAAAGCTTACTCAAAATGTGAGTTGTGGTATTTATGTTTCATGTACGTATATGCATACGGGAATTATAAAATGATTATGTAGTGTTACTAGGTTTATGAAAGAGCATCATGATGATTAGTAGCTACTGGCTTTGATCATTGGAAGCAGATAATTATTTGCAGCATTTCATAGAGATACTGTACTTCTTGTTTAGTTTCTCTAAATGCTGATGATTTGATGCATTATTGGATCATGCGGTCTTGTTGTCTTTCTTATAGACTGAACATTGTGTTACTATGGTTCTTATCCCTCATATATGGTGTTTGGACTTATATGGGTATCAATGCTTGTACAGGTATTTGGGATTGTTCTAGAAGAATCCTTAGCATATAGCAACAAATCATAAAATCTAGCTAACCAGATATCAATACCTCTAACCTACTAGATTACTGGAACATATTCAAGAAACAAAAAAAAAAGCATATTTAAGAATTGGAAGCAGCATGTTAGGGAGAGAAAGAGGGCCATGACTTATGGCCATACGGTTTGGTGGATCATTTTGTACCCTAACATTATTATGAGAATTGTTTCATGGTTGGCATCGTTGATTGTAGATTGGTTTGCAATTTATTTCTATTGTATTCTTATTTGTGAGGAACATATCGATATTATATTTGATAGCTGTTGTTGTAACCAGATTATGCTGTACATGTAGTGGTTTTACATCCAAGTACATGTAGCTGCATTTTTTTGTATCTATTTTGGTGTTTGGAGAAATGCCATTAACATGTTCAACACTAACACCAGTATAGCTATCTAAGTAACGTGGATTGAATTAAGTTTTGGTATGTAACTTCTTATGGAATGAACAAATTGAGAGCACTTCAAATCTTCTCTCTCTTATTTGAGTTGCATGTGTGCGTTGTACTGAAATTAAAGTATGACATTCTTCACATGCCATGATAGGGCCCTGCTGTACTCAAATGCTATCCAAGGAAGAAATTTCTTCATTCTTGAATTATCAATAGTCTGATCACAATTTTGAGATGATGTTCTAGTTTGTTTCTTACCTTGTAATTTGTGCCCAAGGGGTTATTTGCTCCAAGGATAGCCGAACCGGTACCGGTTCGGACTGGTTCGAACCGGTACTGAACCGGTACCACTGGTTTGGCCTCCAAAAGCCCAATTTTTTTTGGGCTTAGCCAGTATGGGCCAGTGCCGGCCGGCATGGGGCCGGTATGGGCTGGTACCATTTTTTAACGCCGAACCGGACTGTCAGAGACCAAACCAGTTCGGTATGGGCTGAACCGGCCGGTACAGGCCGGTTCAGCATTCCTTGATTTGCCCACGAGTTTCTTTTTGCAAAACCTTGTTTTTAAAAATTAGGTCTTTAGAGTGGCCTCGCTAAAACTTATGTCGTTTAGTTATTTAGACTGCTGTTTTCTTCCACCGCGGGTTTTGGGAAATATTGTTGTATTGTATTAGGGGGAACCAAAGATAATAACCAAAATTGGAGAGGAAATTGCCAGATCTGGAAGTGATGGTGGTGGTGGATGGAGGAGAGGAAGCAGAAGGAATGGCTGGAGGAACAAGAGTGCTAGTGATGAGGGTGGATGAAGGAGAGACAGCAGAGAGATGGATGCTGAAAGAGCAGAGGGGTTACATTTTGGTTGGTTGGATGTGATCATGGGTTGGATTATTTGGTTTTTATGAAGGTGGGACTTAGAAGGTAAACAGTTGGGTTTTGTGCGATGCCTGTATTACGTTAAACTTGGTTGGCATATTAATGGACATATTGATTAACAAAACCTAATAAAACCACGCTTGTAAAATCCTGTATTCCTTGAGGATCACCCTGAGAGGAACAAAATTCCTTACACCATCCAAACTTTGTCATTTTCCCTCTTCTCTAGACTACTCATTCCAACTTTTGGAGAATTTTTCATGGTCTGCTTCCAGATACATGTGCCAGAATTTCTATTATAATTAGGCAGGCCTCCCTTTGCACCAATTGACATTTTAGATTTATGCAAGGCCACCCTTCTGCTTAAAATTTTCTTGGCCTGGCATCTTGTTCCACTCCTTAGAGGATTGATGATTGATGAGCAGTCATAAATAATTCATTTTCCTGTGAATCCTCTTACAGTTGCGCTCCATAGCTGAACCCTGTAATTGTGGATGAGGTATTGTACAGAAAGTTGGAGAACTTTGTGTTAAAATCCATAAATTTGATATTTGAAGAAGAATATCTGATCTTAGCATTCTATGCTTGTTACACTTGAATGTTTAGTATTCAGCATTCTATATTGCAGAGTCTCTGAAGTATCAACTTCAGTATTTTCCTTCTTAGTTCTTACTTTATAAGATGCTATGCTCATCAGAATGTTGTTACATTGCTTTGCAGAATATGAGTTTCAACATATGAATAGCTGTTTTTCTTCAAAGCTTTGTGCTTATTCTGTACAGCCCGCCCATTCACGAATTTGGTTCAACTGTGGTTAACATTTCTTCTTGTTATTATCTGCTGTTGTATCCAATTGTGAAGCATATGTTATATTTCTGGTTTGTTATATATAATATATATATTAATTTAATAGAGATTCAATGGATTTTTCAATGCCACAACTTCCTAAATCCTCTGATACCAAATGCGAAGATCGGTAATATCCACATATTACACTTGATCATATGACCATAAGTGATTGATGCAGTGGTTTTTTAATGATCATGATTTTATAAATGTGCCAGAAATGACAAAAACAAACATTTAAATCCTACGCTGTGTTAAGCCCATCTGATATAACTACTCTTGCAATGCGAGAGCGGAGTGCCACATCTTCTTTGTTATCTCTTGATGTTTTGGAAGTGAATCCTCATTAGTACAAATACATATCATAAATCTGCAATTATGTTAGTACATGTCTCTTGGCTATTGATTCAATTTTAGGCCTTTTTTGCCATTATCTAGCATCAAACCTTCATTCCACATGGTTTAATGATCTGCAACAATTCAAGTTCATGGCCTGTCAATCATTAGGTGATGCCAACATGAGTATTTAGTACATCAGTCAAATGCCTGTCTTTAATAAACCTTCTCATCCAAGACACATGAAATTGTTGAAGATGAATAGCTACTTTGTGTAATCCATGATTCAATTTTCTTCCACTTCTGCTGCTTTTTAAAAATATTAGAAATAGTTAGATGCATTTCAACATATTCATAGTTGTTAATAAAAAGGTTGATTACTGTTGTATAGTATGCTAAGTAATAACACATCGATAACTATTTAACTAAAAAAGTGAGTTAACTTTTCTTATGATGGTCTTAACTTTTCCATTACAACCATGTTTTAATTGATTCCTCTTTTATTTTATATTGAGGTATCATGCATCTGCTTTTATCCTGACTTGGTCCAGAGCTTCAAAATATTTGTTATCCAAACATTTAGGCCTAAGGGTGGCTTTGACTACTCTAGATCAAGATGGCGACCTCTGAATTCTGCGTATTCCATGTTAACCATATACTTTTGTCTCTTATAGTTGAAGCCTTAAGCTTTACTCCCTAAGCTAGCATCATAGCCATCCTTGTCTCCATCATACATCATTGTATCATCTGCAAATCACATAATACTGTAAAGAGCTAAGGCTTGAATACATCTCATTTTATAGGCCAAATGCGCGTGGATTTACTGGTTTAGCCTGAACTACATTCCACGCTTACCACCTTACCACATTCAAGTCCTGAATGATCTTATCGTAATGTTTTCATAAGCTTTCTACGTCTATCCTGCATAGTTATTCTGTGTCGCACTTTTTCACTGGCTTTCTCTAATTCAACAAAACCATGTTTTTTATTTTATCTCCTGAATTTCCTTTTGATTCCTATGAACAAAAGGTATCCTCGTTTTTAATAGCCCTTTTATATAAAAATTTGACTTGAACAATTCAATTGCAGCTCAAAGTATATTGTATAATTTGATTTTATCTAAACCATCCCAAGATCCATTTTGAATTGACCAATTGAAACATGAATTATTATGAAACATTTAACCCAGACTAATTCAAATATGACATATACAATTCATATATTCTAACTTGTTTACCAGAAGTCCAAAAATAAACAGCATAAAAATCATTTCCTGCGACATAAAATCTATTCGTTTCATGTCACCAAGCCAAATCTAATGCAGATTTAAGCAATATACGGTGCAGAATGAAGCGTAAATATCAATTAACAACCTAGAAATATGTGAGAGTCATTTTCAGTTAGATCTATAGAAAGCAAGATTTAAAGAATATGGAAGAACTCTTATAAAACTAGTAAAGAGTTGATGAAGTGGATCAGTGCTTTGGAGTGAATGAATGATACATACCTTTGAGAGTTGGGACATGAAAAAATTTATGTCATCAGTAAGTCTAGTGACATTGCGTGGTTCAGTATTTTGGGCAACTAGAGGGTCCAAAACATAGTTTAATTGTCTTTATGTCATGGCATACCATGCAAAGCATACGAAATTGTAAAGGAACAATGTGAACCTGCATAACTTTAGGTGTTAAGTATCGATCTAAAATTATAATATATCTAACTACTCTCAATAATTATAAATCTATATATGTATCAACCAATATATCCTTTATGTACTGATTAATATCAATATATCTTATACTTATCGGATGAAACAATTTTAAAATCAAATCTTTGTAAGAGTTGTTTCCCAAGGCAACCAATCCATTACCATTACATACTTATTTTAGTTAATATTGAATTTGATGTGCCTTTTCATATGTTATATTAAAAATAATGATGCATATATAAGAGTACTCATGATTGTTGCATTAAGTATCAGACAACTATAGTATTCCAAACACATACATGATACATTCATCTTTTTGAAGCAACCTGAAATACTTTTTTTTTTTTTTCGCTGAAGCGGGTGCTTCATACAGTGCGTGTATGAATACACCCAATAAGATCAAAATACAATATCTCGCGGAGTGCCAGTGGCAGCTCCCCCTCCCCCGACCAAAGGGCGTAACCCGAGTGGTGGGCCGCATAGGCGGCCACCCAATCAGCCGCCCCATTGGCTTCCCGAAATACATGCTTGGCCTGGATGGCCCCCCCATCTCTCATCATCCTGACTATATCGCGGATCAAGGGGTGGTCTAAGCTCTCACCCCTCAACCCCTTCTGAATCCATCCAATGACAGTGGCTGAGTCGCCCTCCAAAATAATCGAGCTGGTCCGCATCATCGCCCGTGCATGTCGAAGACCCGCCCAGGCTGCGCGCAGCTCTGCTCCCGGGACTGATGTAACGAACAACTGGCAGCCGCCTGCGGCCACGACCCTGGAGTGCGGGTCCTGTATAACAAAACCTGCGCTGCCTCGCGTGCCGCCATCCAGCACAGACCCATCAAAGTTGACCTTGAGGAAGCTCGGGGGTGGGGGCTCCCAGGTGAAAAACACCATCTGAGGAGCTGCCGGAGCAAGGGGGGAACCCCAGGTGTCCCGAGCTGTCAAAGGTCTGTCTAAGGAAGGGATATGGCTGATCTCCGTGGCCTGTGCTCGAGCAAGCTCTGCTGCAAACCTCGGTGACACCCTGCGCTTGCCGAGAGTACGAGCATTCCTTGCCAGCCAGATCTGAAGGGCTGTGCAAGTCGCTCTGATGCCCTCCTCATGAGTCTGCGGACTAGCTAGCCACTGCCGCGTCACCCTAAGGAACTGTATCCGCGCACTTCGGGCCCCCTGCGGGATCCCTGTCCACTGCCATGTCGACCTCGCCCAAGTACACTGGAAGAGCACGTGGTCCACTGACTCCTCAGCTCCGCACGTCCCGCACTCCGCAGGGATCCCCCAGCCACGCCTGCTCAGCACTGCTCTCGTTGGAAGGCGGTCCCAGAACACCTTCCACAAAAAGAGAGCTGCCCTCGGGTGGAGGCCGGACCTCCAGATCCAAGCGCAATCTGACCCCGGCTCGTGCTCTGGCTGAATGGCGCGGGAGAGGTCTCCCAGTCTAACACCGGCCCGGCTTGAGGTGCCCCATACTCTGACATCCGCCCCCCCCCACATCCTGGTAGCGGGAGGGACCGAATCCTCGCAGTTAGGTGTACCCCGAAGAACAGCCGTAATCTGGCCTCGTCTCACTCTGCCCCTCCTGGTACTAGGAGATCGCACACCCGTAGCCCATCCACTGCCTCTGTATCAACCATGGTCGGCCAGCAACTCAGGGGAAGGGTGTCCACCTACGAATCACTGGTCACATCAATACTCCGGCCATCGTCGATCAACCACCTGGTATGTGCCGCCACTGATGGCAGGTACCTCCCGATCTCGCGCCACATGAAGGAGACTCGACGACCGGTCCGTGCTACTGCTGAGGCCCCCCGACCATATCTGGCTGCCATCACCTGACTCCAGAAGCCGTGTGGCACTAACATAAACTGAGCCGCGTGCCGAGCAATGAGTGCCTCACGCCTCTCTATGAGGGACTGCACCCCTAGACCACCCTCGCTAGTAGGAAGGCAAACCTGCTCCCAAGCTACCAGGTGCACTCCATGGCCTCTACTATATGACCCCCACAGAAAGCTCCGAAGAAGGCGCTCGATCCTCAGCAGAATCGTCTTCGGTACCACTGTGTTGGCCATAAGGTACACCGGAATGGATCCCAGCACTGATATGACCAATGTCACTCTCCCCATCATGGATAGGGAGGACGCCCTCCATCCCTCCAGCCTGCTCTGGACCCGCTGCACCAAGCCCAAGCACTCGGCCACCCGTAGCCTCCGACCCGTGATAGGGACGCCTAGGTAGGTCAACGTCCCCTCCTGCTCCGGTATTTGCAAAAGAAAATATCCTTTTAAATCTTAATGTTGTTTTAAAGTGTGAATAACATGGTTCCATATGTTTGCGTGTGGATGAGTGCTTGTATATGGTGTAATATGGATTTGCATAGCATGGAATTCTGGTAATTGCCCAATTAAACATTAGGTTTTTTTGAAGAACCAATAAAGCATTAAGTTGAATGGAAAAATGACTAGAATGCTGACGATGATATCACATTTTCATGTAAACTGATTACTTATCATGAAAAACAAAGAATGGACTTCATGTTATCTTTGGAATAGGGAGTTAACATTGTTTTAAGAAGCTGAGGATTTCTGTATAGGAACACAAGATTTACTACATAATTAGTCTCTGTCAACATGTTGTTTTTACTAAATTAACCTAGCACAAATTTGATCTTCAAAATAAATAATCTTTGATGGATGGATGTGAACCCATTTACTGTAGGAATGTTTGTTTTCCCTCCAATAATTTGTTCTTGATGGTTGTGCTCCTGATTCATTTGTAGTTTAATTTTCCGTTACTCTTTAAGATTGTGTGTGAGTGAGTGAGTGAGTGAGAGAGAGCTAAAAGGAATGCAAATATGAAAAAGCATGTGAGTGTTTACCGATCTTTCCCCCTACCCGTGATGGATGTTTATGTGGCCTCCCAAGCAGTGAGAGACATTGGTCAACTTCAACCTGGCCCCTCGTATAATGTATACCATAGGGATGTCTTAGATTTAGGATTTTGCTTGTTAAAATTATCACATGATAACATGGGATATAGATGCATGTGGTGGAAAAGTTCTGTAAACCATGATTTCACATGTGCTGCCGCACAAACAAAATTGACATTTTGCATACATGTGAAATTGCAAAGCTTCTTGCTGCAGTAAAGAAAATGCTTAGAATCTAAATAAAAATTCTCCATTCTGTAGGTTTACTTCAAGGCAACAGACCCTTATAGTGAACGGTGGCAGAGTGCATGGATCATCACTGCCTTTTGGGACATTCTTTCCTTTGCATTGCTGTGTGTTGTGTGCTATCTGTGGGCACCATCTCAAAGCTCTCAAAGGTAAAATTATTGCATCGCACCCTTCAAAGAAGGCCTTAGTTTTTGCTTTTAACTCTCTTCCTTTTACAACAGATATGCCTATTCTGGTGAAACTGGAGAAGATGATGATGAAGAAGCTCAGTCTCTAACCAAAGGGACATCAGATGGTGACCTAGGATTGGTGAAGCTTGATAAGAAAGAAAGGAGTGCGGGTCACACTGATGCCCTTAGTCTTGAAGATGAGGCTGAGGAGGACAAGCGGGAATGATTACTCATTGAACTTAAACACTAATTATGTTAAAAGAGATTTGCTCAAGCTGGGGACCAAAGATCACCTGCTGAGGTCTTGCAGTGCTTGGGTAGCAGTCTCCTTATTACTATTCTTTGTACCTTTTTTGCCTTTTTGCCTTCTTTCATTGGTTTTCTAGTACTAGTTAGTGCAGGATGTGTATCATATGTAGAAGCATGGCTCTGGTCCGTTTCTGTAACTGCACTGTATGTACATGATGCGGTCGGTGATAAAAAACATGTACTTAGTGAGTCATGATTTGCCTGGCTGGTTTGGATGCTAAAATCCTCTTCTGAGCCTTCTATGATTTAAACTGCAGCAGATGCTGATCCAACTGAAAGCTGATAAATAAGCCAAAGATGAAATAAATTCAGATGATGAAGGCAGGTGGCTGCTTCTGGGGCCTTTTCAGACAGGACTCCCAGCACGCAACAAATTTTAAGTCTCATCCCCAAAATGCAACCTTTTATATCTGAATGAAAACCTTGAGTAGGGCGTGAAGTGGGTTAGGCTACATCTGTCAAGTTGCCCCAGATCTGAGCTGAAGTCGCTTCAGGTATAGGTTCTCATACTACAACCAGCACATTACTTGGTGAGTCTGGGACCATTGCTAATGGTGTTCCATGTCGCCGTTCAGAGAGCAAGACCTGGTTTTGCAGTGGTGGAGGACGCCGGAGGGGTTTCCTCATCTTTTTCTTTTCTGGATACAGAATACAGCAGCTAATTCATGGAAAATTTAGGCACAAGAAGGTTCAATAGATAACAATAGCAGCCAGGGACAGCGAGGGGCTGGGCAAGGCAGGGCTCTAAAAACGAGGTGGCTGCAGCAAAAAAGAGACAAGCTGGCTCGGCAGGCCTTGAAACACACACTATGGAGGTGGAAGAGCGAAAGGATGGGGTAGAAGAAGAGTCGAGTAATTAAAAATAAAAGTTAGCCAAAAAAAAAAATTGCTGAGTTGGTATTCCACTAGATTGGAGCATCAATCCTAGAAGTACAAAAGTTATCATTTAAATTGTTTAGGCCCTATTTGGGAAAAATTTGGAGGACCAAAAAGTACTTTCTGACCTTCCAAAAGTACTTCTAGATAAAAAAATGGTGTTGCCACCAAGGTAGTAGCCTGGTGGTAAGGGGGCGATAATTCCGCCCAAGTTGTCCGGGTTCGAAACGCACGGGCGTCGATTAAATTAGGGGATCGGATGCCCCACGCTCGGCTGGCTTGTTGGCGGTTATGCTTTCCTTCCACTTGTACCAAGGTGGCACTGGGGTGACGTACCCACACGTGAGGCGGTGAACCCAGTGGGGTGAGCCCACGGGTCGGGGAAGGCACGCGAAACCTGCGACCTGTATCGAACATTCCCTAGTGGAAGGGGGGCTCAGTAATGGGGCTGCTACGCGGGTGGGCTGGTCCCTCCCCCTCCCCTCTTATTTTTGAACAAAAAAAAAAAAATGGTGTTTGGTAAAATTTTCGAAAAGCCGTTTCAGCTTTTGCGGAAAGCTGAAAACAGCTTTTGGGGAGAAGCTCCATTTTGGAGCTTTTCGAAAATGTTGTTTTCAACTTTACTGGGAAGCTATTTTTTAGACCAAAATATCTCCATTTAAATCACACTTTTTCCCCCAAAATCCTCATCCCGCCTCTTCCTCTCTCACCCAGCCTCTCCCTCTTCCTTTCTATCTTCTTCTTCCTTTCAACGCTACTGCCTCTGTTCCTTTTTCCTCCTCTCTTTTTTCTTCTTTTTTTTTGTTTTGGAAGCTCGTGGCAGCCACCATGCCGGCCACCACCCATGGCTGGCGACCCCTCTATATTTCAATAAAATAAAATAATAAAATAATAAAATAATAAATAAAAATAAATAAAAAGAAAAATAATGATTAAGTGGCAAATAATCTGATCTAAATAAATAAATAAATAAAAATATTAGTAATTATTTAACCAATTTTATCACCTAGCTAAAAAATTTGTTAGAGAGATAAATGGTCATTAGAAGGATGAAAAATTAATTTACACTAATAATTATAATATTTATATATTTATTATTATATTATATTATAAATATAATATTATATTACATTATATCATAATACATTGATATTTTATGTTAAATAATTTAATATTATATTAAATTATTATTCTATAATACATAATCTTATAGTACTATATTATAATAATATTATATTACATTACATTAATATTATACTATATCATATATTTATGTATTAATACATATTATATTTTATTATGCTCCGTTATATAATACTGGTAATGTCCTTTATGGCCATTTTGTCACACAAAAGTATTTTCTCAATTTGTTTACCAAACATATGTTAAAGTGCCACAGCACTTTAGAAATGTAGTTACTAAACAGCAAACAGCTTTTTATAAGCGCTCTGCTTCAGCCAGCTCTGCTTCCAAAAGCTCGACTACTAACAGCTTCTCCAAACAGGACCTTAACCATGCACTATCTTCATGCAACATAAGCCGTTTTAACGGCAAATACTGTTTTGATTTGAGTTGAGGTGTTAAGGAACCTGCACACATTGAGTTTTGGTCCATATGTTTAAGATGTGTCAAGCATGATCCACCAAAATAACTGCCGTCCATAACACCAACCTTAATTTTTAGCTAAGATTGGCGCCATCATCTTGTATCAATTGGATGCATACCTAAGGCACCTCAACAGCCAGCGTTTAGGTATAGTCAATATTGTAAATCAGAAACAACAATATGAATCTTAAATCTAGATTACTCATCAATGGTTTTGCAATTATTGATTTCGCACTGATTTGAATTCTGAAATAAAGTCATCACTAAATGACACCAATTACAAAGCCACTGACCTGCTGTTGGATAAGATATTAGACGAGACTAAAAAAACATAACACAGAGAGAGAGAAAGAGAGAGGATCATTATTGCTCTAAAAGGAAATCGAAGGCACATTTCAATTGTTGGAGTGCAAAAGATTTCCATGCCACAGTTTAATTTGCAAATAATGAACATTTATTTTGTGGCTATAAATTTACAAGTTATGATTGGTATGAATTGGAAAAAAACTTCAAAAGAAAATTCTGACATCTTCTGTAAGCTCTTTTATTTTGGCTGTCCAATGCAAGCCTTAGCTCCTCGGCTTCTCCATCCAAATCAATTACAAATTATTCCCGAATACTTCCCTCATAGAAGGGCTATTGCTCCATATTAGTTGCATATACTTTTACACCTGAATAACTTTTTTTGTGTTTTTTCTTTTTCACATTTTGGCACAAAATCTGTCCTACTGCTTGCTTGGAGCATGAGCAAATGACGGTTTGTAATATCTATGACCTGACTGCCTGATATCCTGATGCTCTTTGAGCTGGATTTCCCCATGTTATCATAGATGAGTTTCTTGGCCTCATAATTATTCATATGATTGATTTCAGTCACATACTGTTAGTGCTGCCTGCATCTTTCACAATGTGACTACCATTAGTGCTGCCTGCATCTTTCACAATTGGACTGCTGTTAGTGCTGCCTGCATCTTTCACAATTGGACTAATATTAGTGCTGCCTACTTTCACAATTGACTCCACAGGATTCTGCTCAGCCCAGACTGCTGCATCCAAATATCCGAGCTCATACAGTTTGTCAAGGATATAGTCTTCTGCAGGTTCCAGCGACCAGTTGAAGAGCTGCAATTGGCAGAAGGGAACAGTTACTGATAGGAAGAATTTGCAAAAACAGGATTTGTTGGCAGGCCGGCTTTTAAAAACTAAAAGCACCTGTCGAGGAGTAGCTCTGTTCTCTGGATTGCAATGTGGGCTGATTCCGATCCCATTCAATCCCAATCGGTTGGCAGGGAAAGCACAGACACGAACCTGCAATTAACACTCACAAGCAGTCCCACCAAGTTTTTTCATTTTGACTAAAATCACCTATAATAAAGAGACATATATAGAGAATTCCTTTAATATAATATTATATTAATCTGTTTTTTAAGAAGCACTGCTTGTATCTAAATGACCTCCAGAAAACTTGTGGTCGGTACAAGGTGAGGTTATCTGGTGGACTCTGAAGGTGTCTACCAGGTTGCTTATTAATTTGACAAGCTAAGGCATTAGAGTGCAACAAAAAATTATGATGCAAGTTATGTATTCATAGTGACTCATGGATCGAGGATCCAACCTAAGCTTATATATGCTTCATGCAAGAAGAAATCAAAAAAAAGAAGAGGAAATCAAAAAAAAAAGAAGAGAGGAAATAGCATATTGTTTATTTTTTGATAAACAAATCAAAGCAATCGAGGCTTCGCAATTACTTTGGAGTTATGCAGCTACAAAAGTCTGAAAATCAGATAGGGTCAGCCAATTTTAGACCTCACCAACTTGATTCACTTTTGATCAGCCTAATTTGAATTGCCATGTTCCATTGGCCGGCCATGGGTCAGTCAAGTCTAAATGCTAGTTATTCGGTACAAGCCTATTGCTCTTTATAGTGGATATTAGGTCCAACCTGACTAATACATATTTCCATGTCGCAACTAAGACCCAACCAATTCTGATCCATAGGATGGGTACAGGTCAGGTAACTTTAACCACTGAGTAGGTACCCTTAGATTCAAGTCAAGCACATATTTTTAGAGGCCAAAACCATGCATGTAGAATAATGCTTGATGAAAAACCAAGAGAAAATATGTAAATTGCATATTTAAAAAGTGATCAGGAAAGAAAATGTATAAGTGTGTTATCGAGAGATCAAATGAAGAGGAGCAACCTGTCAAAATTGTTGGATACAAACAACCCAAGAGCAACCATTTCTGTTATTTCCAATCTATTATCTACTCTGTTATAATAAACTCAGGCGTACACGCATCTCCAACTCTCAAGAACCCTTTATCCACGCCCCACATCTTGTTTGACTCCACTCTCCAGCTTTTTTCCCTTTAAACTTTTTCCTATTTTTTTCAATTTACCACTGGAGAGGCTCCTGACATCGCTTGTCTTCCAGATTCCAACTCTCAAGACCAACACACTCTCGCTACATTTGTTTTTTAGAACAGTGCCTTCTGTCACCTGTTGTGCATTGCACATGCTAAACTCTACTAAACAAGAATAAAAAGACCGGGAAGATACATCAAAGAGGAATAGATATAGAACAGATGAAGACAGAAGAAAGAGGAAGAATGCTATTGGAGTACTGTGTCAAAATGCATATAGGGGAGACTCAAGGTACGTTATATAAGACAAGAGACTTGCTATGGTACATAGTTTAGGATGCTGGCTATGAAGAAATTGCATGCTCCAACATTAAGTGAAGAGAGAGATAACGGTGCTGATGTAGATGTCTGATAAAAGAAGGATAAAGTTACACTGATGAAACTGAGGAAAGTTGAACATTTTTTAACTCGAAGATAATGTCATTGAATACAAATTGGAATAGTTTATTCGTGTCTATTCAGAGCAGATGAGGCAGAAAAAAGAAAGAGATCAAAGAGCAGGCGGATGGATTTAGAGCGCGGAGTTATGATTGTTTGGATGAACTACAGAAGTTGTGTAAGCATTATAAAGAGATTTGATTCTATGATAGACTTGGGAAACTCAGATAGATATAGAAATAAGCTGAAAAAACAAGTTAATGACTTGATCCAAAATGAATTTTGCCTGGAGCTCAGAATACTAGTAAGACCAGTTTGAAAGAGAGTACACTAGCAGGAGAATTGATAAATAGTTTTATTTCTTTGTTTATCAAAATTTTTTTAAATAGTATAAGATATGCTCCTTTTAATTTTATCTTATTTATTCCTTTTTAATTCCTTACCATCTTTTACGCTTCTTCCTTCCCTTTAGACAACAGCCCCCCTACCTGCCAACTGGCCTAAACTAGAGTTGTTGGCACAAAGCAAAGGAGAGTAACATCAGGTTGTGACCCAATCACAAATCTCACACCTCTTTATGAAGCCTAGTGTCAATCACAAATCTCACACTTCTTTATGAAGCCTAGTGTCCTTCATACATGGTCCTAATCTAATGGGATAATGGTTGTTATTGCCTTTACACTGTCTCATACATATTTGATTTAAATTATAGTCATACATGACACCATGTCAAAGCAGTGTCCTCATAATAGCAACTACCTTTTTTTCACTTCTAACGAGCTTAATCATGGTTTGCATTCACATGCATCACAGTCAAAATTGAAAAGGAATGACGTTATTATGATAAAGCACTGTTGCACACACATGAACTCACCTATCTACACAATTACACATTACTATAGTAGTAAGCATCACAATTAATTCAACCAAAAGGATAAGGTTTGTAATGTCTTAAATAGATAGATCTACGAAAATCAGATGGAAATTATGCTTCAATGAAGAATAGGAAGGCACTTGCCACACTCGTCATGAAATGTGTAATTTATGAGACAGCATTTTTCCGGTACATGCATATTGTTATTTTTTATGCAACTATGTTAGCATAAGACATCTCTCTTCATATAAGATAAATTCATGGGATGGGAATGTTGTGCAAAACTAGATTGCTGCCTACAATCATAGGAGAACAAGAGTTCCAGTTTGTGTTATAAAATAGTCATAGCTAGGGATGGATTTGGGTAACTGATTCATGTGGCAACTGACCATGTGTGATGATTGCAATATGATGGCTACCTTTCTCAGTTGCTTAAATAAACTTTATTGGATCTGCCATTATACACCATTTGGCAGACTTAAGAGCACGCTTGGATGAAAACATGTTGTCAGGATACACATAAGCATGCATGAGCAAATGTGTATTTCTACATTCATGCCCATGCTACTATTTGTAAACAAGTTAGATTCCATAAGAACTCCCACTTGCTTTTTGAAATTGACATGACATTTTCTAAAATCATGCTAAGAAATATTAAAACCAGAACAGTACGTCATTACTGAAATGACATATCAGAATTGGCTGCAGGAGTGGAACCAAATAAGCTTTGATAAAGGCAGCGGTCAAGAAAAACTATGTAAGATTATCTGAGCACATACCGTTTCCGAAGCAGAAGTTGGTGGCATAAACAATGTCAAACCGCCATCAATGCACAAGCGGTTACGGAATGTAGTTGCAGGTCTCGGAGCCAGATAGCTGGACAAGTTCAAAAATTAGCTTATTTGTTCTTCCACTCCAAATCACAAGGTGAGTGTTGAAAAGCATAAAAGCAAAATCCAGATCCAACGTACCCTGGAATAAAGGAAGAGGTGAAGACAGCATTAATGAGGTCTTCTTTAGAGTCAAATTGATCCACAAGTAAACCCTTTGGCCTCCAAAATAATTGAGTGATGGCAACTGTGCAAAAAGATCAGGAAACACAACAAATCTAAGTTGTCTTGGATGATGCTGATAATAGTAGTAGTGATATTTAAAGTGATTTTTAAACCATTTCAAAATTTTGAGTTAAATCCCTTGAGGTGCCCCAAACCTATTCAAGTTGGTTTGGCCAAAATTACAACAAGCAAACAGTGTCCAAAATGAAGAATCTAATTGGATATTAGACAAAATCACTTATCTTCCAAAGGATAGGCATGAATCAGATAACACGAAGATCAATTGAGCGACATGAATCAGATAACAAAATCACTTATCTTCCAAAGGATAGGCAAGCAAAATCAACAAATCAGCATAAGTAATAGTACTTATAGGTACGGATGTAGCAGGAAAAACAAAACAACTCTTAAAAAGAGTAAAATAGAAACATAACGATTTAAAAAAGAGCTGAATTTAGACAGAAGGATGAATACTGAGACAAATATATGTTTCTGTAGGCACAAGAATTAAAAAAGTTAGGAGCAATGAAAGCAAATATCACCAATTAAAAATGAATAACTCACTCAGGCCAGCACTGGCCATGCACAAGTGAGCTTACCACGAACCCTTCCACTTGACCTAATGTGCACATCATCTGGCAGAAGTTTGCTGAGAACATCTCTAAGTACTGCCTGCACATCATAACATAGAGGAATCTAATAGAATCACATTCCTTTTTATAAATAAGCAAGATTATAGAAACCCAAGAAAATAACTAACTGTTAATGTAATTTATTAGAAAAAAGAATTACTTATAGGAAAGCCAGGAGCATATCATGCATAATTTAATTAATTTAGACCTAGACGACAACAAACAGGAGGGAACATAGGCCTTGCCTCCAATTCCAAAACATAATTACCAAGAGAGCCATTGCAGCTTTTAAAAGCGGCAAAGATTCCAAAGGAATACTTAAACACCCAAAGAACTGAAGAAGCAAACAGGCACAGACTGATAAAAGTCAATTCCATAGAACCTGACAAAAATAATGAAAGAACTAAAGATATTCGGGGCATCCGGGGACGATGCCAATTTTGCCTTCGGAGCCGGCTCCTCCAGAACTAAACATGAGTCAATGGTGGGCGTATAGTGCTAGCATAGGTAACGACACCCTTCAAGGAGGTTGGATTTTAGTAAGGGTAGGCTGGATCTGAACTGAGCCTCACCCCTTCCCCTCTTCTCTCTCTCTCTCTCTCTCTCTTCCTCTCTAAGTTTGAGGTCCACTTGTGACTACATACAAGAGAAAGAGAGCACCATGGGGACCACGGCTCTTTTTTTGTTTTTTGAAAAAATATGGATTCAATTGATGCCAAGTGATATCAGGCAACTGGTTTATCTTGACTGGTTTCGAGTAGGATAGGCAGGACATCTTGGTTCATGCCGGAACCAGTGTCCTATTCCTGTTCACCATGCCATTCTTAGTGGAATTGATACAGTACCGTTAGGATGGGTTGGCCCCACCAGTTCTTTGATCCTTGAGTTTACGACAGATCCATTGCAAAGCATGTTTATGAAAATAAACAATAAGAGCAAGCATAAAGCAACGATATAGAAATATTTGACATATTAAAAATGTGTACAGAAACCATTAGATAAAACATATGAACTTCAATTATGCCCTGACATACTAACATTACAAGTTACAAGTTAAGAAAATACATAAAGCAAGATTAAAGAGAATATCAATGTATATTTTAATGAATAGCAAATATGCTTGGCAAGTATACAAGATTAATTCAATGAAAAGCACTGCTAATTAATAAATACCCCAAGCCGAAATGCAGTTCCTTTAAGCCGGCAATCTTCAGCCAGAATCTTGGTTGCTTGTAAGGCATCTTGCATGCTATTTCCGGAAGCAATTACCACACAGACTATTGCTCCAGCTGATGAACCAGCTAATGGTGTTGTTTCCTAGATCAGTGAAATGATTCAGTTAATAATGAGATTGAAAAGATAGTGATATATGATACAACATAATTAATCACTATTAATAGATGAAACACGATCATAAGATAACATAAATTGTATCATTGGCATATCAGAAACAAATCTTCCATGTCATACCACAGCCACACCTGTACAGCATACAGGTCTATATGGGTATGTCAATAAGCCAAGTTCATTTGCTGAAGCATATCTGAGGGAAATTGTTGCATGAGAAGAAAAAAATGCAACAATATCCATGAGATGTTTGACCTATCGAATGTTATGCAACAAATCCTAAAATAAGTTCCAGAAACTTAGAGCAAATCTAGTCATTAGAGGTATTTTAAGTTTCTTGACTTCTAAGATAAGCTCAGTATTACATTCAAGACATTAAAATGCGCTGGCATCTGACTCTGATAAAAGTATTCCTTACTTCCTAATAGGCATAATAAGACTATAAACCAGAATCCACTAAAAGGCATATGAAAGTGCTTCAGATAGATTAGAATTTTTGCAATAATTATCACTAAAATTTACAGGCAATATGTATAACAGTATAACCATTACATAATTTCTTAAAGAGAAACTTTGCATCTTAAGTTAAACTGGTAATGATAGTCTTTACACCCACTTATGATATGCGGAATTCTCGGGTGACTACCTCCTTTTTTCCTTTTCTTGAATAACTTGACAAAGATAGAACTATGAGAGAACCAAAAAGGCAAAAAAAAAAAAACTCAGACAGGTCAAACAAAAGAGCCAGTGAATAAGCATGCTGAGGCACTGCAACTCAAAGAATTTATGCAGCACAGGAGCCTAATTTCCATTTTGCAGAAAAAAAAAGGATTTAAACTTTAAACAAAAGCACCCGACAGAATATGCAGAGCAGTCCAACTCAAAGTCCTTCATGCAAAACAGTTTCATCTCCGCAAGACCATTAATTTCCAGATTTATATTGCTGAAAATTGTTTCCCCTTGACCTATATCATTTACCAGAGTAGATTATAGCTTGTCTATTTCCCATATCCAGAATGCAATTCACTCACAAGAAATGGCCGAATCTCCGACAGAGGCTCGAAGAATTACCTTAATGTAGCCTTTCTCGAGAAGGAACTGAGCGACCCCGAGATGGTAAGGAAAGAGGAGACCGGCGGCCGAGAAGCTGAACCCAGGACTCGTCACCTTCTTCCTCTCCTTCTCGGCCTCCACATCCTTCAACCTCTGCTCCCAGACAACCTCCTGGTCCACCGGATCCTCCACCACCGACGCAATCGATTCCCCTGTTCCCGAGAAGTTCGCCTTCTCCCGATCCGGGAACACCTCCGGGTCGCCCGGCGGCGCCGAGACGGGGGCGGCAGAGCTCCTGCCGCGGAGGAGCGAGGAGGCGAGGCCAAGGAAGATCTCGCCGGTGGCGACCGCGAGGGACTTCTTCTCCACCTCCGGCGACGGTGGCGGCTGCGGCGACCATTTGCTGCTGCTCTCCCCGTCGGCCCTGGTGCGGAATATAGCGCGTAGGGGAAGGAAGCGATGGCTAGGGCAGGGGTTGGGGGCGGGGGAGGGGGAGGAGAAGGAGATGGGCTTGGGAAGGAGGGAATGGAGGGAGCCGAGAGAGGCCATGAGGGAACGGGGACAGGCAACCCGCCTCGGAAGCATCGTCCACGCTTATTTATAAGGTTACGATAATCGATGAATATAATACAGAGAAAAATCGCCTGCGCCGGTTCCCGTTTTCGATTCGATGTATGCAGGGATCAAGAAAGGGAAAGATAAGGGGATTGTCGGCCCTCGGCAACAGGGATTCGGACGTTAGTTTCTTGCGTCCGCTTGTCGGAAGGAGTGGCCCTGGGTTGGACGACCGTCATTAGTTAAAAAAAAGGAGGGCTGTCGGCGGTTTGCCAACCTGGGGAAGGAAAATTTGAGGGAGATCTACCATATAGGCTATGCACCAGTTTGTCGTGGTATGGTGTTATGGATTTGCCCTTGTCACGTACAATTATAATTCACATAATTTTTTTTAAAAAAATTAAGAATATGAAAGATTTGATATGTTGATTGTTGGGTTTATATGTTGACTTAGGTGAATTATTCTTCTCTTCTGCTCTTAGCTTGAGAGTATGATTCCTTGTAGTCTAAAGTGTTTGGAAATAAGTGTTATCTTTCTCTAGGTTGTCAATGTTCACCAGCATTCTTGTTGTGGGGCTCACATATGTAGATTAATTTTTTATCAAACCAGAGATAGATGCAAGGATTCATTTTATATGGTAATACTAATATAGAAACTTATATTCTTCGGCATTTAATCCTTGATCTTATAACTCTAATTTTGAAAGATATAATATAGTGGAAGAGGATGCTTTTTGCTTTCAAGGCCACTCATATCCACGGTGCATATAATTAAGCTATAGATTGGGTAGCGTCATAAGGTCGACAATAAAATTTTATTATAAGAAATCAAGATCCCTTACCATATACTCAAAAAAAATTGCTTACGGTGTATGCTTTATTAGATAACTTTTCCTTTTAGACAAAGCCTCCTCCATTGTACCCCCGCCCCCTCCCCCCCTCCAAAAAAAAAGAAGCTACGAACATATTAATTTATTTTAGTTGGTTTCAAGACTAGCATGGGCCTATCCAAGTTCAGTTTGAAGATTAGCATTTACAAGTTTGATATATGTATGTATATGCATTTCATTTTAATTAATTTTTGTTGGATGACCTAACTAGAAAGTGAGAAATTGTTTTAAGAATTAGAGTTAACACAAGAACTTGTTTTTGTTGGATGACCAAACTAGAAAGTGAGGAATGGCTCTAAGAATTAGAGTTAATTCAAAATTATTCTTATTTCAATTGTTTTTATCAATATTTGCTAATTCTATGTTTACCTTTCATGGTAAACATGTACCCCTGAAGTCGTTGTAAGTCCTGATTGGATATTAGTGGCACGATTTTTCAAGATCCAGCGATTTCGGTGACCGGAAACAGACGAGCAAGAACTGGAACTTTAGGCGGCCCCTTCCGTTTCCACTGTCTTGATGACAAGAAAAAAAACCAAGCGCAGGCTGTCTTCCATAACTCACCTGCACGCACCCACTCCTCCACATATTGACCCTTTCCTCGCCGCCCAACCCCTCCTCCGCCCTCACCTACTGCCTCCCTCCTCTCCTGATCTTCCCCGATTCCCCCCTCTCGCTCGCTTTTTAGGGCTTCGCCCGCCGATGCGAAACCCCAATTCGCCGCCCCGATCGAGCGCCGTTCTGTCGCGGGATCTCTTAGGGGCCTCTCGGCGGATCCTCCGGGGATCTCGTCGTTCCCTATGTTGCTAGACGCCTAGAATGAGGCTGAGATTCGTCCCCCATCATTGCCGCCTTCTGCTGCTCCTCCGCCTGCGTCGCTGACCTCGTTTCCCATGGCCCCCCTCCGGCTCTCCGCCGTCCGGGACGTGGAGAGCGGCCTCTCCGAGGATTCCCCCACCACCAAGAAGCCCCCCGGCGCCCGCGACGCCCGGTTGCCCCTCACCCGGTGGGAGGCCGCCGCCGCCGGCTCCATCTTCGCCATCTTCGCCGTCGGCCTCTTCTGCATCTACCTCACCATGCCGGAGGCCGACTACGATAAGATCCTCCGGGTGCCGCGCGACCTCGCGGAGCTTCGGGTCCTCAAGTGAGTTCCCCCTTTCCCCCCTTTTCAGCTGAATGTAGGTCGGTTGGTTTGTTTTCGTTCGCTTTATTTGGAAATTTACTTCCCCTGTCGGAGTATATAATAGTATAGAAGTGAAATTAGGGTGCTGCTGGGTCGTTGGATGGTGAATCACAATCTTTACCAACCAACCTATGTCTGATGATGTTAATGGGTTGCCTTGGCCTGCAGAAATGTCATTGGATTCATTATGTTGTTCCGATTTATAACATTTCATTGGTTGTTTTATTTACATTAAAAGTAGCTATCATGAAAAAAAAAAAATGATTTTTCCCCCAAGCTTGATTAACAAAATTTAGGGGCATACGAAATGCTTAGGTGCATGGCATTTCGTACAAGGATACAGCTGGAGCATCCGGCTTGCCCTGAAACGAGCTTGCTGGGTGAGAGGGAGCTTCTCTAACCTTAGCAACGCATGAAATTCCAAAATCATTGTCAAAGGCGACTATGGTAATCTTAGTACACAGATATCATGTGACCTCCGAGGGGTATGGTGTCTGCAAGACTTCTTTGTCTACTCTTCCGGGATGCATACCTTGTGCCTGCTATTTACAGTTAAAACCTGATGTCTTGGTATGCTACCTTGCATATACAGATGCTTGTTTAACATTTCTGCCATTATGCAGATCAGAGATTGGAGGCAGTTTTCTGCCTGCCCTTCCACAATCATGGAAATTTTCAACATAAGAAATCTACTTTGACTGTAGTGCAAAATTTGTTAAAGGACAGGGCAACTAGTCCAGGCATCTATGAGGAAAATTGCTAACCAGCTTACAGCCATAAAGAATTTTAGTGATAGAACCCAGTTCCATTAGACAATGGAGCACATTTTAGGGAGATCACTTCATGACCAATAATATTTATTTTGCAATTTCCATGTGTTAGGTAACTGCGGGCGCTTTCACATTCAATCATATGATCCAGCTACAATTGTGTGATAAATTAGGTTCTATATCATCTAAATAAAACATATTTAACATAATTAGTCTTTATCTGCTAGACTATTGGAAGTTTATTGTAGACATATTGTATGAGTTTGTGGCTAGTTTGTTTTTTTTTTTTTTTCTTAACACGTATTGTGTTCACTGTATTGAGGTCTTTTTGGATGAGGAGAGGTCATATTTGGGTAATTCATGGTGTATGGAGATGTGTTTTTTGAATTTGGATATCTGTAGGGATCTTTTGCATGATTAGTCAAGTTTGAGATAGTTTATGATGACAAACCATGCTTTTTACACTTTTTTTATGTTTTCAAAAGTAAGTTATTTTCAACCCTCAATTTATGGATTATTTTAGTTTTTATTTTCACAAAAGATTTTTAAAAGAAAGCAGAGTACAAGGTGACGAGAGGTTGGCCAGCTTACATAAAATATCTTGTGGCTTAGAGATCTGAGCTTCCTATTATCATATACACCACTAGTTGGCACCAATGTTAGCTTTAGGACCTGCCTGTGTTTCTTACATGTGGTTGTCTTCTTAGCTGATGGTGTACGTCTAAAGGGCATTTTATGTTGATGTCATGCAAAGTGCCTTGAGGCGTGCAGCAACAGTTCAATTTGCAGTCTGGGCAACTCTTTATGCGTGTGCTTTCTGTGTTTCAATCTGTTTGAATCCAAAAACATATGTATAACAGAGGCTCTGACATCCACATTACTTAATTGAAAATAATGGTCACACCATTTTTTTTATTTTAAAAAGGCAAGCATGACAAGTAATTTGATCTTGATTGTAATCTGTACCATGATCTGCTCTTGAATTATTCTTCATTATTTGGTTCAGATTGATATGAGAACATGAGACAATTATCTACATCATCTACTACAGTGATTCTTTCTGAAATGTTTTCCACTATCACATATATAATGATGAGATCCTTTTTTAATATTTTGGTGAATCTATTTTTCAGAGATAATATTGCTGTGTATGCAAGAGATTACCAAGCCAAATTCATGCTAGGGTACTGTGCAACATACATCTTCATGCAGACATTTATGATTCCAGGCACCATATTCATGTCATTGCTGGCTGGAGCTCTTTTTGGAGTCGTCAAGGGTGTCATTTTGGTTGTTTTTACTGCCACTTCTGGTGCATCCTCTTGCTATTTTCTTTCCAAGTTGATTGGAAGACCTTTAGCTAGCTGGTTGTGGCCTGAAAAGTTGAGGTTTTTTCAGGCAGAGGTATAAATAATAATCTTTTTTATTTCAGCAACCATTTACTTATCCTTAATGTGGTCTATGCTGGCATCTCTGTTAAACCTCCTTAAAGGACTTTTATTTTGCTAAACCTGGTTTTCAATTCCCACGATCTATTAATCATCAGTTTATGTCTAAGAATATTGTCTCATTTCAATGCAGATAGCAAAGCGCAGAGACAAGCTGTTAAATTACATGCTTTTTTTGAGGATTACTCCATCACTGCCCAACACATTTATCAACATGGCATCACCAATTGTTGACATACCTTTCCATGTTTTTTTTCTTGCGACGATGGTTGGTCTTATTCCGGCATCTTACATCACTGTCAGAGTGAGTTTCTTCTAAGTACTATGTTCTCATCCTTTCAGCTGTCACTATGTTATATATCCTTCTTGGTAGCTTTGATTTTTTTCCCTTACATTATATGCCCTTCTTGATAGCATTGATTTTTCGTTCCCTTACATAGTGATTTGTTAGTTTTGATGGCAGAATATTGGATTAAAATTCAGAATGCTTCTATTCCTTATACCACTTTGCATCACAATTCCTTTTTTTTTCTTTTTAAAAATTATTTACTGCAGTCAGGCCTGGATGCGATGCTTCTATTTTGGTGTTTTCCCTAACTGTTTTAAGACTGGAATATGAATACTTCCATATCACGCTAATTCCTGAGGACCTGAAACAAGGTCTTGTGACTCATGTTTGGATTTAGTTATTCCAATAATGTATCTGTTTCCAGAACAAGAGGCTCGTCTTGTTGCTTCCTTCACCAACTAAAACCTTGATCAAATTGTTTGGCTGATTGTGGTTTTCTTTGGTGTCAATGATGACAAAAAGCAATTATGTATTCAAACTAACAACAAATATCATGTGTTTTCATCTTTCTTATGTATACATGTAAGAATGTTCATGCACATGCTTATATTTGTGCATGTGTGTGTGCACGTTCTTGTGTTTCTTTTTAAATCTATGAATGCAGATGGTTCATGCTTTAAAGGTAAAGCTTGTTGGTTAAGGCTAATTAATGTTGCATGTTTAAATGTAATACCCTACATACTTCTTATAAAAGAAGAAATGGCATATGAATTTACTACAATAGAGCATTGGCATTTATATATCATGAAAAATAAATAGAAATGATTAGCATCAATTATTTGTTTTCAGTGAGTAGCTTATTATCTCTGCTAATGTATTCTCTAGTCTAATGATTTTTCTTCGTCTCATTTTGACACACAACAAAGATTAGTCATAAATCCTGAATCTACATGGCATGTTTACCCTTTGAATATACAAATAGCTTGCTTAGTCATTACTAGCCAGTATTTCAATCCGTGTCATGTTATACAATTAAATAGTTTTAGAGGCATCTTGATTGGGGCAATAAGTGAAAATATGCCATTTTTGACATTATGATGGTGCTTATTCCGCTGGTAATGGATTCTGCTGGAAAATTCTTTTGCCAGTTTTTTAAGTATACCAACAATTATTTCTAAGGACCACCATGTATTTATGCTAGAATGTCAAAATGGAGGTTGTCTTCTAGTTTAGGCAAAATAGTGAAAACATTTACAGTGGAGATTATCTAAGTCTCTACGTACGATCTTCTCTGATAAAAAATAATGCATTTGATCAATTGCAATGGCAAGTAACTCTATGAAATGTAGGAAGGACAATGTGCTAAAATATTATTGAAAAATTATTAAGGTATATATGAAGGAGTAATGAGAAATTTTTGAAGTTATAGGCTAAGCAAACACCTTCCTTCTTTCTCTGATGTATTAGAATTCAAATCTCATAGGGATCACTCGGTAATTTGCTGGCCTATTAAAATCAGAAGAAAATGTCAAACTAGTTTTGTGTTGTTTGTGCAATTACTTTCCTGATATTGACCACAATAGCATCTATACGATGATTTACATAGAGTTAACTAGGACCTACCTCTTAAACAATGACTACTTGGACCTATGATTCTGATCTTGTCATGAAAAGGAGGTCAAAGGAAAGGATAGATAGGAGAGTGCCCATCATATTAGTCATTTCTTGGTCTGAGGTATTTTGAAACTATACAAATTATGGTGTGTTTTGATCAAACCTTATCGTAATCATATAGTAATTATTAAACAATATGCTTATTCTAAAAAGGAATGTGCGAGGTCTGAGGAGAGTCAGATATGCGGAGCCTTGACCCCATATGTGGGGAGATTATTTTCATGTTTCGAACCTATGGCACCTAAGTTATGGTGGAGCAACCTTAGCATTGCACGTTGGCCGCCCTCTAGACAATATGCTTATTCTATTTTAGTTATAAGTTTAAAATGAAAAAGTATGATAAACGTATAAATTATTTGTAATATTCATTATTGTTAAAATCTTAAGGTTTACGGTCTGGAACTTACGATTTGGATAAAAATGGTCCTAAATGATCTGTATCCCAAGATTTAGATTGATGTTATAGACTATACATTCGTTTGGATCATAGATCCTGCTTGATTATGCTAATTACATATTAAATCAGGGGTTGCTCTCTTTTGTATAATTCATGTGATTATGGATTTTAAACTACTTTTCACTAGGTAAGTGTTGAAAAGTAAAATTGGCAAGTCTATTTTTGGAGTTCGTAGAGTTAAAAACAAAGTTGCAAATATTTGTGTTTTTACAGCTATATGTTAAAGATTTGTCCATGTTTTTCCTTAAAGCATTCTACCTGAAAGCATAATCAAGTTGGTAGATAATATAAGAATTTCGTGAGAAACCAAACAAAATGGTTGTTTCATTGGACATGTATGGGCTTATATTGGTGAAAAATAGAGTTGTATATGTGGCTTTCTACCCCATTCATTTACTTTATAGTTGACTCATACTTCAATTTTCATATTGCTTTTATATTTAACTAGTTCTAAAAGTAAGTAGAAAATATAGTTGTTCTTTTTTGGGCAAAATGTTGGAAAATGTTGGAAGCTTCAAATACCTTGGAGAGATTTGTTACTATAGGCTACCATTTTGGGCCTTTGGCTAGGGCCTAATTTGACTGATTGGGCACCCTGGGCATAAACAGCCAAGGCAGCCATGTCGATCCTCTGTTTTTGGAACTACACTGCAATCTTTTTGAAATTGGTGGAACCCAATTCTTGAGTTTCTTCTTGCACTACTAATTTTAGTAGAAATTCCATTTGGAAATGACATGATCTGGGAACTGCATCTTTGACTTGATTCATTCCTTTTGTTAGTTTGATCCCCTCATGAGCTCTTAATACTTTACCCAAATGCCATTTTCATATAAATTTGACTGGTTTAGGTTCGGTTTCTTATTATTTTTGGCAAGCCTCTATTGCTCCATTAATTGAGATTATGCACTCTCAATAATGACACTGACAATGCTACACTCATACATGGAAGATGTGTTCATATTACCAAAAAACATTCCAGGACTGACTATCTTCCTATGCTTGCTGTATGGAACTATGGAGTCAGTTGTTTTTAATTATTTGCAATCTTGCATATTTTGTTTGATTATAATCTACGTGGAGGTTGGGTTTCAGTAGAGGCCCAAGATGCCTAACGAATAAACAGAGGGTCTCGTTAGTGATTTTCTTTAATAGTTGTTGTCATTACTTTGAAGGCCAGACTGAATTTTCTGCTTGTTCTAGTATTTTTAGTAATTGAACCCTTGGCCTTAGGTCACCTCAGCATGCATCACATAAATGTCACTTTTAAACATTTCCCAGTCTAACCATGCACAACTACTGTCAACCTGCAGGCTGGCCTCGCTCTTGGGGATTTAAAATCAATCAGAGATCTCTATGACTTTAAGACATTGGTAGTTTTGTTTTTTATTGGATCAATCTCCATATTACCAACGGTCCTCAAGAGGAAGCGGACATATGAATGAGGTTCTATGAACAAGTTGCTCAAGTCATTGGAACTCTCACGAAAGCAAGGAGCATAAAGCTATAGCACGGTGCTGTTCACACATCATAATTTGTTTAATAAGTTCTCAAAATTTATTTTTCAACAGAAAAGGAAGCAATATTCTAGGACTGAAATGTAATCTTTTGACTGATAAATGAAGGAATGAACTTTTTTTTTTTTGCATGCACTCTTCTCTTGTAGCGAATTAACTTTGTTAGCTATAAATGTAGTGTCTTGTATGCAAGTAAACATACAAGAGTTTTGTTTGTGATGTTGTTGCAAACTAACAGTATCACCTCGACCATGATCATCATTATTGTCATCATCATCAACGTTACCTATGTCTTATTTTGATTTTTAATGAACAGAGCTGCTTAGATTGTTCCTTGTCTGAATCATCTGTCAGTCTGGTATTTGGTGTGGTTGTGCCACAGGCTGGTGACTGCATATTATCTATGGTTGCCATTGGTGATATTAATTCTTGATTTGCAGCTGACTACAAGTAGATCCCAAATACCATCAGCTTCAGAACTGCTTTGTTCTCGATGCCCGAACATAAATTCTTATGTATGCGTTGAAGTCTTGATAAGAAATATCATTCTCATATTCTTGTTAGTAAGGAAAATCTTGAGCGCTATTAAAGCTTTTAAATTTTCTATGGTTTCAAATGGGAAACTTTTGGACTAAAATTATATAAAATAACTAACTGTGTATATCAAGTAATGGAAGTTGACAAGATTCAGAAGATTGATTTTTAAAGAGTTCAATTATAAAATCAAGATAACATGGTATAAGTATCAACATAATATTTGTTTTCTTTAATTTCAAAATAGAAAGCTATTTATTTCATATTAAATTTATTGAATAATTCCAGTGTGTTGATTATTTTTGTAAAATTTTGAAAAAAAATTAGGAAAGATTGCTTGCTCCCAACTTTTCCCGTCTTCGACCGGGTCTGGAGATCCAGCTGCAGTCTCGCCCCATCCTGTTCCAACTTCCAACTACCCCAGCCGGCAGCCGCTTTATATCCTATCGAAAGCGGAAGAATGGTCGATCGATCTTCTGACACGATATAAACCGTTGGATCGTACTCCGAACGCTTTTATTAGTCCGCTTGCACAGATCTCGAAGCGGCTATTCGAGATCCAACGGTGATACAACTCCGTTCTGGCTTGCCTTAACAAATTATAAAAGAAGACCGTAGGAGAGGGCCTAATTTTCTCATCCTCTTCCTCTAAGCCACTCTTCGTCAAACCCACCGACACCACCACTACCGTTGGCGGAATTGAAGTCGGCAAAGATGGCGGGTCGAGCCGGAGGCGGCGGAGGGGGCTGGGGTCCGGGACAGAACCCCGGTGGATGGGACTTCCGATGGGGATCGGGTCAGGTCGGAGGCGGCCGTGGCGGCCGAGTAGGAGGGGGGTGGGACTACTGCTGGGGCTTTGGCGCCGAGCCCAGGGGCGACGCCGGTTTTGGCTTCGGAGCCGGCTCCGCCGGACAACCCGGGAACGGCGCCTACGGGTTCGGCTGGAGCGCTAACTCCGTTAACGGCGGCGGCGGCGGTGGAGGCGGCGGCGGCGGCGGCGGCGGCCGAGGAGGCGGAAATGGAGGCGTTGGGTTTGCTTTCGGTGGCGGTGGAGGAGGCGGAGGTGGTGGTTGGAACGGCGGGGCGTTCGGATTTGGGGGCGTTGGTGGGGGTCGCGGCGGCGGAGTGGGCTTCCCCAATCCGCCACCGCCGCCGCGCCGCGGCGGCGGAGCGTAACGAGAGTCAAATCTGAAAAGGATACTGATCCACGATGGTTATGTATGTTGTTCCTGTATGCTGATAAATAAATGGAACATGTATTTAAAATAAAGGGATCTTTATCTTATATAATTAGCTGGAATGATCTTAAACCTTTGGATGTTAATTTTTTCTCTACATTTCTTTGTCATGTTTTTATTTGGTAATCTTGAAGTTACATCATACGCTTGTCTTTATGGTCTTGCTTCACTCTGTTAGTTTTGCTGAATGTATTCTGATGAATTCCTTGAGCACTGTCATCAAATCTGATACTGAAGTCCTTAACCATGCAATCAAATGAAGTTTTTTTTTCTTTTTCCTTTCCATAATGCAGCTGAACAAAATCATTGGGTCTTTGTTGTTTCTTAATGTTTACTGAAATATTCTGGGAAAATTGCGGTATCTCTAATAAATTGATAGTTATCCATGCCTGACCCCATACGGTGTTTGAGTTTCAAGGCAAATTTATCTGATTGTCGTTATTTTGTTGGCAAACTAAAGCTAATCAAGATCATGCAATCTCTTTCAGCCGATCTCATCGAATCCGTTAGGGTTTCTCTAAAACAGGCTCTTAGTCATTGTTAAGTCCAATAAGCAAAATAAATCCGTGGGATCTACCTTCATCGGCAAGCTAGTTGGCAGCTTTTGTTGACCCTGTGCTGTCTCAGGCAACAGGTTCCCAAGGTTCATGATGGTAGATTGCACAAAGCCAATCAAATTCCTTGTGGCCGCCGGCTGGACTGACGTCAAATTCTTTTGGTAGGTGCATCCAGTTTCACTTCGGCCCACCGAAGCATATGATGGGTTTCTGAGATTTGAGATTTTTTTTCTTATATTTCAAAAAGTACATTGAAAATATGATTGTTAACATTTTTTTTCAAATCCCAGAATCTACGATTAGCAGCAGATTTAACCACATGAATAGCAAATTCAATTGTAAATAGTTTTACGACAAAGTAGCTAAAGTTTGCATGATGAGAATGTGGGCTTATGATAGTACTAGAAGAGAAATGAATTGTGAACTAGAACTGGATGTGCAAATCAGACCATTCTTATACAAGATCATTTCAAGTGTTTTAGACATGGAGTCCACAAGGAATGTTCTCATGGAAAGGCCATGCTTTAGAAATCTAAGTTGGGCCATCTATATTCCATTAGAAGTCCAAATTCAAGCATAATAGCAAAGTTATCATAGTCTCGGCGAAGCTAGAAATCCAAATTATAGCAAGGTTTAATGCGACAAATACCCAAAGACCAAGTATTGATGTCTTTCGAGCACCCGCAGATATCCATTATCTCAATGTCCAGTTTGACCTTCTAATAACATCGTTGGATCCAATGTTATCATCTCACCTGAAGATTTCTTTGTAAAGTCTTTTGGTCAAAAATAAATTCATTTTTTCTTGCAAGATTAATATTTCAAAATTCACATTACTTTTTTTTTGGAAATTCAAAAGCTTTTTGATTCTGTGATCACTGTACTCTACCTTAAATTAACCAATATTTATAAGGGCGGTGTGGGCCGGGCTGAGCCGAGAGCGCGTGTTGCAAGCAACCGCAGTTCTGCTTGAGAGTGATTTAGCTATGGTTATCGGCTCGATCCAGGAAGGCACCGGTGGTGTGGGTGGATGCCACCCCTTGCTTCGAGATATTCAGGCCATGGTTAGTGGCGGCGTGGCATTGCAAGCCAAGCACGTTTACAGAGAGGCCAACGGAGCCGCAAACTGGATAGCCTCATATGTAGCCAACCACTCTAGCAGAGCCGACTCAAGCCTTAGAAGACCGAGGCGGTCGCCTAAGGCCCTCGGCACAAGGAAGGCCCCGCTCTGCCCAGTGCCCATGATCCCATCCCACTGCTGCACAGCTTTCACATCTGAAAGCTAGTAGAACAGTGAGCTACCGCCTGGCTACGCCGCTACAGTGCATTCCCAATGACAAATAGGCTACAGGCTATAGGTGACTGAGGTGAGGTAACATGCGAGCGGCGGCTACGAGCCTACGACAATTGACAAACAACGGACATTTCCTCCCTCCTTCTCTGCCAGTGTTTTTTTTTGCCGAACTTTCTCGACTTCTTTAGCTCTCCTCTCCCCCCAGACTTCCGTGCTTCTTCAGTTCTTCAGTTCTTCGGTCCTTCTCTTCTTGGCTTGACCGTCGACAGCTTCTCAAATCTTCAGTTTTTGGGCTACCCCTACTTCGAAGTTCAGACCTTCTCTCCAGCTCTTCTCGACTCCTCTCGATCTCGTCGGCGGTCTATGGTCCACCGTCCTCCGGTTCCAAAAAAACAAGAACCCGGTGGCCCGCCACCATCCTTCTGGTTCTGCCGACTGCTGTTCTGGACCTTGACGGTGGCCAGCAGCCACTTGGCCCACCTCTCGGTCGACCGGACCACAGGTCCACAACCACAGGGCCACTAACTCTAAGCCAGGAGCATCCAATGGGAAACATCCAATTTTATCGTTGCTGCCCAACTTGTGGAGCTGTAAGTCTTGATCTCTCTTTTTCCTTTTTTTTTTTGTGATCAAGTGCAAGATATATATATATAAAACTGATTAATGTATTTCATCAAATATTAGAGTTGTTTAATCTATTCATTCTCTTGAAATGAAACCTGTATGCACAACTGGTGTATACTGAACAAAGTGTAAGAAGCTATTTGATGCCTCACTATTGTCTCAAGAGTCTCATGTCTAGTGGCCACTGGTCAGTTCTAAATCGCTACATAGATATGAGGCACTTTATTGCATCATATAGTTCCTAAGGAATTTTACTGTTCTAGATTGAATTTTTACGTTATACATTTTTTTCGGAGAATTCTGTTAGCTTCTGAGCTAGTTTGTTCATTACTCTTTTTTATGTCGATCATCTTTTATCACCATATTGACTTTTGATTTACCTGATATTCATTTACTCCCGAGAGTTCCACTGCTATTCACTGTGGGCAGGTTTCTAAATGTATTTGGCCGCTTCTGCACTTCGGAGATTCTCTATGAATCAGAGAGAGGAGCTGCATGGTGCACTCATAGATTTGTTAGTTTTTGACCCTTTTTTTTTATTTTTTTATTATATCTATTGTAATAAAAACCGTTATCATGAAAAAAAATTAAGAAACAATAGAAGCTGTCGTTAACTTCGTTAAAACAGTCAACAGCGTTTTCAGGGGAAGGCCGTCATATAGGAGAACGGCGTTACCGAAACCTTATCTGACTCCCGAGTCCCAAACCGAGCTAAGGCCGCAGGGCACCGGAATCCGGAATCGAGCAGAAGGCAGCTCCGAGACATGGCGGCCCTCTCCATGGCGGCGCTCCCCCTCTCTTCATCCCTCTCCATCGTCAGCCGAGGAGGAAACCCTTCGGTGTCTCTCCCCACCTCTCTCTCCTTCCCCAATCCCTCTTCTCCTCCCAAGGTAACACCCCTCTTCTCTTCTCTTCCCCCCTTTCTCCACCCCAGCTCTCTCTCAATCCTTCCTTCTGCTGCAGCGCGGAGCCCTCACCATCCGTTGCGTTCGAGTGGGGGGCGTGGAGATCCCCAACAACAAGAGGGTGGAGTTCTCCCTCCAGTACATCCATGGCATCGGCCGCTCGAAGTCCCGCCAGATCCTCTTCGACATCGGAATGGAGAACAAGATCACCAAGGACCTCACCGACGAGGAGCTCATCTCTCTCCGTGATGAGGTCTCCAAGTATATGATCGAAGGAGACCTCGTAAGCCTCCTCCCCCTCCCTTCATTCGCATTTATACTGGATTTCGGCTTCAAGTATTCTTTTCGATGACGTTTCTCTTTCTGGATTTTGGCTCCAAGTTTTCTTTTTGATGATCTTTTCTTTTTGGGCTCAGGTGTTTTTAATCGATACTGGATTCTATTTTTCTGGGTCTTGGCATTCTTATTAGATTCTGGCCTCCAAGTCTTATTTTTGACGCTGTTTTCTTTCTGGGTTTTGGGGAAAAAGAGACGTTTCAACAGGCTGGCTATCGAGAGGTTGAAGGAGATCAGGTGCTACCGCGGCATTCGGCACGAGATGGGGCTTCCCTGCAGAGGCCAGAGGACCAAGAACAACTGCCGCACGCTCAAGGGAAAGAGGGTCACCGTCGCTGGCAAGAAGAAGGCCAAGTGATTCCCTGCTATTTTTTTCCCCTCAATGCTTTCAGAATTGGCATTATGTCAAATAGCTTGTTGTACATTTATGACATGCTTTAGTTTAAGTTCCTGTTCTCTCCATAATTTGGAGTTAGACACCCAATGCATTACTGGACTTGGCCTTGCACAATGGTTACAAAGGACTAGTTAAATTGATGCTTGATGTGAATTGGAAGTAAGCTATATAACATGCTTAAGGTGATGCTTATAGGTGATGTGTGTGTTATTTGGCTAACATGGGATGAAGTTTGTGTGGAATTGGTGTTTCAATTCTATGTGTGCAGCAATCACTTAATGGTTTCCATAGAATTGGTATGGTGGTTTGTTTGTGGCCACATGTGCTCATTGCTGCTTGCTCGCAATATTGTTTTGATAATGAACTTCCATATAGCTTGTGCAATAATTATGCTTCTAAAATTCGATCGGACTGCCGATATGCGAAAGTTAGATGCATGATTTGTGGTTGAGGTTTTGTTTATTGCTTCGCTCGTTCTCCTAAGTTTGTATTCAGCCAGTGATATTATTTTTGTAGAGTTGCATGTTGGTTTTGCAATCTTTGACTATTTTTTTCGGTTAGCATGGCTTTCGATTTATTACTTCTTTAAATTGCAAAATTGACTAATTTTTCTGTTAGCAACTTAGCATGGTTGTTCATTATGTTCATTTCTGTGTATCATAAGAAGCAGGTTTATTTTTTTTATCTATACCATTTCCATAACCAATGTGATCCAAGTGACATAAGAAAGTGTTAGGGATCATCTGCCATATCATTGCTTTATTCGTCAGTACCATGTAGAACATAGTGATTCATTTGAGGGGTACTTGGGGTCCTGATTGATACTACCTAATCCTGTGCATCGAACCAACTTCTAACTCCTAGATTGAGGAGAAGTAAATAGGGCGTGGATGGCGATATCTAACCTAAACCAGCCTGATGAATTATCTAACCAATCTTAGATTGTTGGATTGGACTGGTGAACTAAAGTGTGTGATCAATGGCAATATCTAAAACCAGCCGGTGTCAACCATTAATCAACATGTAAGTGGTGGGGGAAAAAATCGAAACCCATTTCAATCTAGTGGGAAGGGGGAAAAAATTCATCATTTTTTTTTTTTGGTGAAACCGGTATTTATATAGCTTTTACATGGGTACGGCCTGCCAAGTCAGAAATAATAAAATGATACAAAGGAGAGGAAATCTCAGAGGCACTAGTCCAAAGAAACTTTCCGGTGTGCCGAGCAACATAAGAGGCGACGCAGTTTGCGACTCTATTTGCCTCCCGATACATGTGTACAGCCTGAAAGGAAGCCAATCTCCTGACCAGTCTGCGAGTCTCCATTAAAATTCACCATTGAAAACCGCATCCCTTGATCAAAATCAATTTGCTGCAACCAAAAGGCAAACCTAGAAAAAGGTCGGGTCGTCATGAAACCCCTGACCTGACGGAGCCCGGCCCAAAATTCTTCCAAACCACATGGGCCAGAGCAGGGCGGCAAGAAGCATGGGCCAGCAGCAGGGCGGCAAGAAGCGCCATTTAAATTTCTTTCACCCTTTACCCTTCGACGGCGTCGGCGAAAGGAATCCAACTCCCCCCTCCCGCTTGCCCTCTTTTAGGAGCTCGATAAGAACCGACTCGTAGGAGAGGAGAGACCGGTGTTCCTTGCGGCCCCCCGACGATGGACGAAATCCCTACGCCTCCGCCGCCGTGGACCTTCCCGTAATCCGCTCCTCCTTCTCCGCCGCCACCGTCTCCCTCCACCCCCGCTCTGACGATATGCCGTTGGGTTCCGCCGCCGATGGAAAGGAAGGCTAACCTTCCGCCTCCCCCGGCGTCGAGCAGCCAAATCCATCCGATCGCCGGAGAGGCCAACCTCACCTCTTCCTCCTCCTCCTTATCCTCCTCTCTCTCCGACCCGGATTTCCTCCGACACGTTCATGCCGTCTTCAAGCGCCACAGACCTCTCGGTATGCTCCAATTTCTTCTTTTCCCGAAGATTTGTTCGATATCCAGTCGCCGTGCCTCTCCCTTGGAATGGAATTTAGGTTTTCCCGTTCCAATTCGTCCAAAATCGTTTTTTTTTTTTTTTTATGGCGCATTGTGAAATTTGTAGTCTTTTCTAGATCTGTGGATTTACTAAAGAAATTAGGGTTTTGGACACTGAACAGTGAGCCCTAGTGGGATGGTTAGTTTCTGGATAATTTGTTGATCAATTTTTGGTTTGCTTGAGAGGATTTTCAGGTACAATGCAGTCTAACGTCTCCCGCGCGAGCCGTGTCTTGGTTTCCCAAACAGAGCCCTCGAGGAGCGCTGCTTCTGCGTCTTCCATAAGTGGAAATCCTTTCAGTAAGACAGCGTTGCTAACTGGAGCAGTTTTAGGAGCTGCGAGGATGCCGAATGTGGCATCTGATCAGAGGAAGGACAGCGTGGCTGAAATGGCGACGGCTCCTCAAGGGGATTCATCGGTTACTCCCCCATCAATTACCGGAACCATAACTACGTTGCATGATGAGAATTTGAGCCCGTTTGGCTTGCCGAAGGGCAATTCTGAAATCCCGGTCAATCAAAAAGAGTCATCTTTCTCAGTTTCTTCCTTTCACTTGGCATCCCCACATGCTCTGGCTGACGATCATTTGAAGAAGGACCAGCTTGCTTTGGCTGGCAATGCCCACGCAACTTTTCAGAGTACGAGATTTTTTTTGGAACTGCTTACTGTTTGCTGTCATGAGTTGAGAGTCTGTGTTAAGGAGCTATTATTGTTATAATTTCATTGTTTCCTGCTATGTATAGTTCTGTGTGTTTTTGTTTCTCTTAGGTTCTTCTTATGCAGGTGCTGATACACGAATGACCACAGATACTAGAACAGACAACATTTCATCTTATTTGGGTTCTCTTGCATTGGCAGATGGGGAAAGCTATTTGGACACTCAGGCCACAAATTGTCAGGACCCAAAGCAGCAGGTTCTTGGGATCATGGGAGTGTCTTTGAGCAGTGCGAAGTTTGGTGGGAGTACCTTGTTGGAGAAGAGGATTGAACATAGTAGTAATAGGTGTTATGTGGAACCAATGACTCGATCTTCAGTTATGGGCTCTTCGTGTGTCACTACAATGTCAGTCCATTCTGGTCCAACTTTTCAGTGCACACATGCTCCTTTGGCTGGGCAGACTGCCTTTCCAACACAAACGTCATCATCTGCTATAGAGAACTTGTCAGGTGTTACGGACCATGCCCTTCCAGAGGGGCAAGGAAGTGCCGGGAAGGAAGCTGATGGGCTTCAGAATCATCAGCAGGGTCTTAATTTGGGTGAAAGTATAAAACAGATGGGGCCGTCTGGTGATGCCAACTGTTTGCAATCTCAGGTTCCACCAGCAAACAACACATCATCAAATATGGGTTTGGGGCCCTCTCAATCTAGCAAAGCAGAGAAGGCTCCTCGCAAAAAGAAGTATGACCCTGATGTATTTTTCAAAGTTAATGGAAAGCTCTATCAAAAGCTTGGTAAAATAGGTAGTGGAGGAAGTAGCGAAGTTCACAAAGTCATCTCATCAGACTGTACGATATATGCTCTGAAAAAGATCAAACTCAAAGGCCGTGACTATCCAACTGCCTATGGATTTTGTCAAGAGATTGAGTATTTGAACAGGCTGAAAGGGAAGAACAATATTATTCAACTTATTGATTATGAGGTACTATCTTGCAAAGCCAATCAGATTTCTGTATGATTTTTTTTTTGTTCCTTTTGTTGAATGCAATTTCCTTTTCACATGTATTCATTAGAACTTCAAAATTGCATCAAACATTTTCTTATTTAGAAATAAATTCAGCTAGTGTAATTATGTAACTTAACATCCAATACCCTTTCAAATATTTTGCATGAGTACATGATATATGTAAACATTATTTTCTCAATGTTAGATGCTTGGATTAGTGCTGATGTTGTTTACAAAACTTTCTTTCCTATTTTGAGCTATGATTGGTTCCTTTTCTATTTCTGAACCTTGTGAACAGATGACTAGGGCAATGAAACAACTTGAGGTAACTTAGTGTATAAAACTGCCCCCAAATGAGTTGAAGTGATTACAAGCATAAGCTGCCTAGTACCTCTCAAGTACATAGACTGGCAGTATGATAGTTTATCGATTTCCCCAAAATTATAAAATTATAAAAAAGGCTCTATTCCTTGATTACACCCTACATTAATGAGTTCTTTTCCCAAGTTTAAAACAAACTTTTATCTGGGATTAAATATCTTTGATCTTATAATTTATACGGAAGCAGCATCTCAAAGATCATGATTCTCCATTCTCGTAGCAAGAATTCTTCTTGGTGTTGACTTTTTGTAGTTGTTCTACATAACCACACTCTCTGGTCACTTATATTAGGACAATAATGCTGGCCTTGCTATACTTATAAGTTCAATATTGCCTACATTTAGTCTTCCAACTAGTAAATCTTCCAAACCATGCTGTGACTATTATATATAGGCCACAAATGACCTTCTTAAGTTTATAAAGTTTATCCTCAATAAAAGTTGCATTGTAATGAAAATAGATGACTAGGAAGAACTAGAGCATGTTTTGATGGTTACAACTAACACTAACCCCAAAAGAAATAGTGTCTGTCAGTAGGATGGAAAGTAAAGTCTCTCTGCTTCTTGAGACAGTTATAGGTAAGTTTATGTGAATTGTAGATTGAGAAGATGAGAGAAAGAAGTATGTTAGATGAGGCAGTAGAAACCATCCCTGAAACTTTATCTATTCTTAGGGCGAAATTTTAAATCCTATTTATCTCATGAAAATTAGACTTATGGCTAATGACCGATTGCTCTCCTTAATATTAGAAAGAATAAGGATTATGAGCATAGATCATTCTTTATTACAATTGAAGTAAGGACTCGGATGAGGATCCTCTCATTTCCTCCATAGTTGACAAGGATCAAGATGAGAAAAATGTCCCCAATATAGCTACAACTTAGAGAACGATGATCAGTATTGGACAAAATTGGAAACATTCAAAGGCGACAATTGTGAAAAGAAATTCACTCTCGTCACGGGATCACAATACTCTTATCTTCTAAGTTGAACAATAGCCAAATAACTCACAAAATAACATGATTTTTTTTTAGTATTTCTTTTTGCTGAACAATGACATACATGTCCAGGGACTTTGTGAGGCACTGTGAATTAAGAACAATTAGGGAATAGAAAGTGAGAGCGAGTTATCAAGTCAAGAACAGTCCTGCTGAGCCTAACCCACTTCCTTCAAATTGCATTCCTAGTTAGGTATTAGATTTGTTTTCTGCAAAACCTGAAAATGATTGTGTCTGCTGTTTGAACAATATCCAGAAGAACCTCTTATTGTGTTATACAGTGGATGGAATATTAACGCGAATAAATAGTATTCAATGCCTTATGAAAGTAAATATATTGCATTCTCCTTATGTCCAGTTAAATTATACTGGTTGTTTGTGCATCTACATGTCTTTTTCCTTTTCTCAAGAGTGAGAAAGGGATGGAAGATCCATCTTAGGTTATTAAACTGTACTTGTTCCGTGTGTATTTGTATGTGCCCTGATATACATGCGCTCATTTTCATTTACCATGTTGTAGTATAGATAATATAAATATGTTAATAAAGCAGCACAACTTTTCTTCTGGATGACTTGCATTGCTTAAGTCCTGTAGGCATTCTTGTGAAGTGCTGCTGACAACAACTTTTATCATCACTAAATGACTACCTGGTCCTAGATAACATGTTGCATTGTGCACTACATATTCTCTTATTGAATTTAGGAGGGCGATATACCAATTCTTGTTTCTTCATATGCTCAGATTGTTTTTAAGCATGCTTTCTTTTTGTTACTTGGGGTGCCAGTCTATCAATGGAGAAAAGCTAATGTGTGCACCTTGATAGCAGCCAGGAGCAGTGTAAATTGCAATACGAGGTTGGTATCTTAGATGACTTCGGTTAATTAATTGAAAACTTTTAATTCGTTAAAATATTTTTGCCTCAACCAATGGGATATCTTTTTAGCTGCATATGCATTGGTCCAATGTTGTCTCCGTATTCCACTAGGCCGCATAGTGTAGTGTTAGACAGCTGATTAGGACAAATGGGTCATGCATGTGGCCTGGACCCTATGCTAGTGACCTATATAGTTCTTCAATTTTATCTCTTCTCTCCATTTGATAATTTGTGGAGTTATTTGTTGCCTTTTGGTGTGCGAAATTTGAGCATAATGCATAGGAAGGTTTTGATACCTTTTTAGGTTAGAATATCCTGCATTACTAAATGGGCCTTAAATTAGAGGGAAACTGTTTTACTTTTTATCGCTAATTTTCTGCTTATTTTTGTTTATTTTAATGGCACATTTATTTTTCGATATTCTAAAATCCCAGCTGCATATGTGTCTGCACACATACATACACCTACATGTTTTCCATATGAACTTTTCCATGCCCCAGCTGCCTGCAGACAGCAGCCTGCTTGTCAAAATCGTGAACAAGATAACTAAGTTTTTGATCCAGTTGGTTAAGTTGTCTGAAGAAAATTTTCTGGTGAAAATGCTGTAAAGACTGACTTTTCTACTACAGGATGTTTCACATTTCTGGACAGTAGTATCTAAAAGTAGACTTCATGAGTGGCAAATAGTGTGACTTTGACATACGAGATACAACCAGCACAAATTCCTAGTAAATATTTGTCTTACTGGTAAAAATATGTTGCCAATTCGTTCTTATTGCACTTGTCTGAAATGTTTAAGACTTTTTGCACATCTTCTCCCAGTAAGTCATGCCTTCCTGTATTGCCAGAATGCAGGAGGTGAAAAAATCGTGTATATTCTTATGTTATATTATCATTTTCTTAGTCTTTATGAATCCATCCTGACTTTCTGGAAAAATAATTTGCAAAAGGAAGAACAAACATTACCGTCCATTTCACTATTCTTTACACTATTTGGACTATGTGCACTCACGAGATGTAGTTTCTAGCACTATATTGCACTGATGCTTGCTTTCATTTCCTAGGTGACAGATAAAACTTTGCTCCAGGAAGTCGTGAATGGCTCAACGACCATAAAGGATGGAAGGATTAAAGATGATGAATATATATACATGGTGCTTGAGTATGGAGAGATTGATTTGGCTCATATGCTTTCACAGAAGTGGAAGGAGATGAATAACTCGGGTTGGAAATTGGATGAGAACTGGCTACGGTTTTATTGGCAGGTATTCATCAGTCTGCCTTAACCAGTTGTCTTATGTATTTCCAGCATTTAGGTGAATTGAGGCTCTGCAAAGACGGACTTGTTGCTGTCGTAAGTGGGAACAAGACATTCTGGTTCTGTTTGTTGTTGAGCTATAGAAGTGAATTGCTAACTAACCCATTTTCATCAAATGCAAACTCTAGAAAATAAATTGAACTTGTAGAATTCTCAGATAGTGTAAAGCCATGTTGGTTCTTTTGGTTGCTTTATTTTCAACATCTTCTAGGAGCATATTTTTCAATGTCATCCACTTTTCAACTGACATCTCTATATCACTTTTTAAGGAAACAAAGTGCTGACTGTAGAAATTCGGATTAGCCATTATTTTTAACTGCATGGTAATTTTGACTTTTTAACATTTATTTATGTTGAATAATCATTCTAGAAATGATTTTTTGGAGTTCACACATTTATCATCTGGTTCATTTTGTCTGTCATCTTTTAGTAGTAGATGTATCTTCTCACATATAAAGGGAGGTAGCAGATTTTTTCTTCATCATCCAAATCAATCTAAGAATTATGTTATAAAACTAATTTAAGAAATAATTCTGATAAAGTTATAAGATAGTGGCAGTGCTTGGTTATGGATATTTTATATGGAAAACAGAATAGGGATAAGAGGAGGTGAAGTTTATATAGGAATATTCAACCTTAAGAACTTATGCTGTTCACCATCTTCCGTGACAAGTCCTTCAAATTTTGTAAGGTATTAATCTAAAATATGCATGAAATTTTTAAGACCATCTCTTAAGTTTGCCTACTTTGGCATGCACGGCTACTAAATCAGAATATATGCAAGAGTACATGGAATGCAATCCCCAATATAGCAACCAATTCATTTATGTAAAATTGAGGCAGGATTCCAGCCAAGTAGTATCTGATTAGCATCGGTGAGTGATAAGTGATTTCCACATACTTTAGTTTCTCTGCTTAACTTTGTGCTGTTTTCAAATAAAGAGTTGTTATTATTGGTGTCGGTTGATTTGCAGTTTGCGTCAACTGTGTTGGTTACATTAGTGATTGGTGCATGATAGTGCATCATGTAGTATGAGTTACATATCCATTATTTTGGTCAATTTTGAACAAATTTCATCATTCTACAGCTCTTTCAGTTTTACCCTTGCTTAGAGAGAGTAAATTCTTTTGCCTCTGCAGCAAATGCTTGAAGCTGTAAATACGATACACGAGGAGCGTATCGTGCACTCTGATTTGAAGCCTGCCAACTTTCTATTAGTCAGAGGCTTATTGAAGCTTATTGACTTTGGCATTGCAAAAGCGATACTGAGTGACACTACTAACATCCAGCGTGATGCACAGGTCATCATATTTTTACTGACCAAATTGTTTTCCTTATTAAATTACATCAATGGAGGTTAAATAGCAATGTTGGCTATTCTAATGCAGGTGGGAACCCTAAACTACATGTCTCCAGAAGCATTCATGTGCAATGAGCATGATGCAAATGGGAATACTATCAAGTGTGGCCGCCCATCAGACATCTGGTCTCTTGGCTGCATTCTTTACCAGATGGTATATGGCAAGACACCATTTGCAGGATACAAGACCTTTTGGGCCAAGTTCAAAGTTGTAACAGATAGAAACCATGAGATCATATACGAACCAGTCTCCAATCCATGGCTTATCGATCTTATGCAGAGATGCCTTGCTTGGGATCGCAATGAGAGGTGGAGAATACCACAGCTTCTTCGACACCCATTTCTTGTTCCTCCAATCCCTTCGGAGCTTCCTCCATTCCATGATCACCCCTCAAAATTGCTTATGGAGCGGCTTGAGGTTTACTGGAATGCTCCTGAAGTGTCTAAGCTACGGTCCGAGCTGCATCAAGTTCTAGCGAAGCTCGACAAAGGACAGAAGGTTCGAAGAAGTACGCATGTAGAAGCAAACGTCTCTTGAGGTGTATAGTACTTGCATAAGAAAATGCTGAGACGCAGCCTGCTTGTTTGCAATTTTTGATCGGTTGGGTGTGCCATTTTTTATCATGTCATAAATGCTTGTATTATCCATGGGCGGATAGATGAATCCTTAAGACAGACAAAATGGTAACAGGTTTAGCTCTCTAGACTAATCGTATTTGTTAAGAGATCATGCTGATGCTTCTCAGAGAGTGCCATTGCTGTCCGCACACAGTACATACAGACAATTGATACAGGTGTCTTGCTAAAATTTTCGATCTAAAGGTTATCCGAATCTTTCTTTCACAGCCGTGCTACTTTTCAAAATATTGGTGGGATAGGCCAATGGCTGTGATTCGGAACAGGACTTGTGTTGTCATAATCCAGGCCATCATTGTAAGTTGTAACTCCATCATGGTAGGAGCTCCTGCATCACCCTAATATGGTCTGGCCCTACTTGCAGAGGACGAGTGCAGCTGGTTGATTAGCCCACTAATGGTGGTCCCCTCTGCTTGCGAGCACTCCTTGACGACATCGATGGGATGGATGAGCCTATATCATTAGGAGCCTGTCGGCTCAGAGAAGATATTACCTACGCGTGGCTCACTCTGAGAGCGGATAGAATCATATGATAGGAGGTTCGGCGACGATGATTGAGTAGATTTAGGGCCAAGCTAGATTTGAAGACGAGCATCCACTGCTGCAAAATATCTACAATCGGTTAACATCGATGGGATGGATGAGTCTATATCATTAGGAGTATGTTAGCTCTACGACACATTCGTTTCTGGAGTTGAAGTCAGGGCCGTCTGAGAAAGTATTACTTACGTGTGGCTTATAAAAATGCACGTGCTCGATTTAGTAACTTTAGACAATTTTTGATGAACTATCACTAAACTCAAAAAGAAAAAAGAGAAAAAACTGGAAATTGGCGCCTGTATAATTTGTTGCTTGCTTACCAAGTCGTCCTCTAAGAGTGGATAGGATTCATATGGTAGGGAACCTGGTGTGGTGATTGGGTAAATCTAGGGTTATAGTAGATCTAAAGACAAGCATCCACTGCTGCAGAATATCTACAGTGTGTTGACGAAATATGTGGCTATCCAAGTCACCTATATATATTGATGAATGAGGCTACTAATTGGGTTGCATTATTTATTGCACAATATTTTGGTACTTGACTATATAACTTAATCTTATCTCCTCTTCTATTATTTTTTTTAAATTTTTTGTGGATGTATCTAAAATGGTACGATGTATCCGGTTTAACCCACAAGAAAACATGGTGTGGCCTCCCCTCTGGATGCGCCGCTACTGGTCCGCTCATCTTGCAACGCAACTCGTACGGCTCCCACCAGGGACGGCGGGCGAGTACTCATGTGTCCGGCTCGAAGAGCCTCTCCTCCGGTCCGAAGCGCCCCTGTGGCTTCGCACGCGGCCGGCCCGTGGGCCCCGGCCGGCCTGGTGCACTCCCAGACCGCCGTCAGCAGCAGAAACAGAAGGGCCCCCTCCCGTGGGTGCGCGCCGTCCAAACTCCAAAGTACCGGGCGACAGCGGCCCGGCCCGGCCGTACCCGCCTCGCCACGTGACGGCCGGCCGATCGGGTCAAACTGGAGCCAAGCATCCCGACCGAATCTCCCTTTGCTGATCCGCTCCCTTTATTTAAAGCAGGCTCGCTGGCTAGCCATCAAAGAGATTCAGAGGTACACCGAATCAGGCGTCCATATTCCGTTCGACCGCTGATAAGTGGACCAGATGAGAGCCGCGTCAAAATCAGGAACCTATACCCCCTCGGGCCCACCACCTGAGCGTGCATGTGATTTTCTCTGAGCCTGCCGTTTAACGACGGCCCATCTTGATCAAAGTTTAACAGCGGAATCCAAAGACTTTAGAGATGGTTGCCTACGAGGTAAGCTAACCTTCTAGTCAATTTAGATGTTTCCGGGTATAAAACGCGACGAACAAAAAGGCTACGCGGTATCGAGTCCGCGCTGACGAAATCACGAATCACGTCTCCAAAACGCTTTTGGTCATCCCAACAAACTGGCCCCGGAATAATTATAGAAGTCCTTCATGGTGGAGAGTGACGACCCCACAGAAACCAACGGCTGTGATTAATGCCGTGCGATACACATATCATGGTGTAATTCCTACCTAAAATTATAGATAGACACGAGAAAATTGCAGAACTAGAACTATTTTAATAAAAACCGAGTGGGCCGGTCAATCCGAGGTGTTCCCTCGCGCCACGCGTCGGTGTATTTGATCGGCCGAGCTGCCGTTCGGATACGGAGCGCCGGCAGCGAACTCTCTGCTAAGCGAGAGAGAAGTGGTCCGGACTCCGGTGGTCGGGCCTCTTATCCTTCTCTTCCCCACATAGCATGTGATGCGCCACGAGTTTTCCTCTTCGCATGGCCCCGGAGTTGGAAGGTCCAGATCAACTCTCCTTCGTCAAAAACTTGCCTTGCAATTAACAACTTTGTTCTTCTCATTTTCACTTTATACTTCAATTAATAAAATCCGGTTTCGGCCCTGGAGGAGTCTCGCTTCCTGCCTCTAGTATATTACAATCTAGCCCCCCGCTCCCCCAAAAAAAACTCTAGATGCCCGTAGTTCGCCCTCGCTATTGGTAAGAGATTATTATTATTGTTATTATTAAGCAACAGTCTGTAAAGATCAAAACAGCAGCAGACGATTTGCGCGGCCACGTCGAGCGACCACCGCCCGCCTCCTCCGTCGTCGCCTGGAAACGCAGCAACACGTGGGGGCGATCCGCCCCCGCCCTCATCGCCGCCTCCGTCGCCCCCGTGATCCACGAACCCACTCACCTCCCCTACTTTCCTCCCCTTGGTGTTTGGATGAATCCCTTCTGCTGCGCCCCGACGGTCCCCGTCTCCCCCGCTGCTGCCGCGGCCGCTACCTCGCACCCCTTCCGACCTTCCATGCCCCCTCCCCCCGTCTGCTACGACTCCGCATCCGCTGCCGCCTCCCGGAGCCGCGACGCCTCCCCCTACCATCAGCACAACGGATTCCGCTGGCCCGCCCACGCCGGATGCGGCGGAGACAGGCCGGCGACTTCGGACCTCGCCGCCGGCCACCAGCGATCCACGTCGCCACTCGAGGGCCTCCTCCTTTACGCCGGGGACCACCGAGAGGTGAAGATAAATGATATCGTCGGCAATGGGATCGCCGGGATCCTCTATAAATGGGTCAACTACGGCAAGGGGTGGAGGCCCCGGTGGTTCGTCCTCCAGGACGGCGTCCTCTCCTATTACAAGATCCACGGGCCCGATCGGATTGAGGTCAACTGTGAGACCGAGAAGGGGTCCAAGGTCATCGGGGAGGAGTCGAGGCGCCGCCTGTCCCGCAGGAAGAACGGCCAATCCCATCAACCCCGCAAACCCTTCGGCGAAGTCCACCTTAAGGCAAGGAAGAAACCAATCCCTCCTCTCCTTACCCACCCTTCGGATCCTTTCCCGTCTTGGTTCCTTCCTTGTTCTTCTTCTTGATTTTTTTTTTTTTTTTAAAGATGTATATGGATCTTTGTTTGTTTAGGTTTCATCGATTAGAGAGAGCAAATCGGACGACAGGAGATTCTCGATCTTTACGGGAACGAAGAGGCTGCACCTGAGGGCGGATACGAGGGAGGACAGGGCGGCATGGATGGAGGCGCTGCAGGCAGTGAAGGAGATGTTCCCGAGGATGTCGAACAGCGAGCTGATGGCCCCGCTGGAGAACGTGTCAGTTTCGACGGAGAAGCTGCGGCAGAGGCTGCAAGAGGAGGGCGTCAGCGAGGCCGCCATCCAGGACAGCGAACATATCATGAGGACCGAGTTTGCTGCGCTGCAGAACCAGCTCGTGGTCCTGAAACAGAAGCAGTCCCTCCTCCTGGACACCCTCCGCCATTTAGAGGTATAACAGGACCTTTCTTTCTCATCATTCTTCTTCCTATTCTCCAATGTTGGATCTTTACAGAAATTTGCAATCTTTTCTTTATCGTTCTCTGTACCTGATCTTGCCTTATGGAAATTGTTGCCAAGAATTAGTCGAATTCAGTGCACTTTGTAGAAAGGACAATCAGTATAATCCGTTGATATTTCCAATCAAACCAGACATGATGTTCATAAGTAGTTCTTTAAATCGTGGGTTTTCAATTTATTGATTATCATAGTGTTTTCATGAGCATTTTGTGATAATGCGTGCGCTAGTCTAGATTTCCGACCGAACTTCTAATACAGTTCTTTCCCATTCATTCCAGTATTAGTTTAGTATCAGTCGCATTTGTTAGAGATTGTGTGAAGCAACCTCCTTTCCACTAGATACTGTTTGATGCTAAGAATGCTTCATCTAGATGTGTGTATCACCAAATTTTATATTAATTATTGTTTTCATGTAAATTCTCTGTTCCAAATTCAAACTTCTGCATGAGGAATGCTCTGAAATGAATGAAAATTGTAAGGCTAACTTCAGGATTAACAAAATTCTCTGAGTCTGAATACTTCCAAACTTTTGCATGTGGAATAATCAAAACTGAAAGTTCTACTTATTTGCTTGACATTTACAAATCCATTCTGTCACTATGTTCAAAGATCTGGGCGACATCAGATGTTGCAGCATAACCCAGTTATATATTCAATATAACCTTGATGGGACTTCTCAACAAGTTCAACCTATCCTCACCAAAGATCACCCCATGACAGACCTCATTTTGTATTCAGTTATTTAGTTAGGAAACAACTAAAAATTGGAGAAAGATATGGCACCTCAAGTCTAGACTCTAGGAAAAATGGCACAAAGTTCAAGACACATGTTAAAGAGGTGTTACTCTTTTTTTTTCGCTCCACAATTCTTCTAATAAAATGTAAGCAACCTGTGTGCATCCAAGGCTCTCCTTTTTCTCCTTATTCCATTATCATCTTTCCTACCTTTTCTTTATTCCAATTGGGATGATGTTGGACAAGTGCAGGTGAGGAACTGGTGGAGAAACCAATCAGTGTGTATGTTAAGTTATTTTTCGTAAGTACCATCTATTTTTAGGAAATTGGAAAAGTCAAAATCTGCTGCTGAAATTTGATGAGGGTGAAGGTTGATTTTTTTATTATTATTATTTTTTTTATGGATAGTCCATGATAGAAATTGGGAAAATCCCCCCCCCCCCCCCGGCCCCGCGCGCGCCGCGCCCGAAAAAAAAAAGAAATGAATGTCAAACCTGCATAAAGGGGTGAGTATGGTAACTTAATTTTGATCCTCTGATTAATTAAGAATTATATAGAATACTAGTGTAGTTCATACTGATATGGTTTCAGTTGAATTTGTTATTGTTAGAAAAATAGGACTTTTTTATGTTCTCCATATATCTCGTTAGTCCTTGTGCATGGGTTCCAACTTAAAACTTATGTTTAGCTTAAAAGCAAAAAAAAAGAGAGAGAACAAAAACATTGGCTTAGCTGGTAACTCTTTTATAGAAATTGCCCGTAGTTAGAAGACAGTGGCTTCTATAAAACTAAATATGTAATGTACTTTTTTTTTGATAAGGCTTACTTATTCATTAAGTTTGAGGAATATTTTTGAAGATATACATGAACCAATTAAATGCAATGAAGAAAATGGCATTGTTATCTATGTTACAACTTAAAACATTTGTACTCATCGACTAATGCTAAGTTGTCTGCATCTCTCATTTATACTATTTGCTACCTATTAGCATTTGATTGCTTCTATGCAGTCCACTGCTGCATTCTATACATTAGCATTGCCCTTCTATTTTTATGCTGCATTCTGTGCAACTAGCTTTTCCCTCCTATTCTTATGCTTGTATACTCCATCTAGTAGTGACAAGGATGTAGCCTCTGTTTATTTACATGGCAATTTTTGGTTTGCTTAACAAGATAATCTTTTTTTATATGTCTAATTTGTCTACTTAAAAACTACTCTTTGATGCCTTGTTATGTAGACAGAAAAGGTTGATTTGGAGAATACCCTTGTTGATGAGAGCCAAAGACAGTCAAAAGAGGATGGATCTGCTTTTATATCAATACATGAGAAATTTAGCGGTATGATGAATGGTAGAATAGTTTGTCATATCCCACTGCTTATTTTCTTGTGTAATAATAGTATTGTACCCTGCTTGATGATTTTATCATATGATTTTTTTTTGGGTGAGAAAGATCAACAGTTATAGTTCTTTTTTATTTTTGTGATCTATAAGTTTGAATAAAAGCTTTGATTCTTGACTGTAATCGGACTCATGCTTTACGTAATGGAATATACTCAATGGGAAAATGTGAAGGGCCATTAATATCTGCTTAACTATGTGTAGGCAAAAGCCTTGGCATGTATGGTGGATGGATCTTGCAATGCGTTTCTTTTCATATATAAAATTAATGATAGAGTGAACTGATTGTGCACTTTTGTCCCTTCATTCTTCTACACATAAAGAAACAACTGAAGTGAAATAATTAAAGGGTTATTTTTTTGATTCACATCAATAGGAAAGAAATTGGGGGGCGGAAGGAGGCTTACCCACATCATTTCTGCAAAAAATAAAATAAAAAATAAAAAAAGGATATGTACTATTTAGAAAGTGCTTCTTTGCTTTTTTTGTCCCTCAAAAAGTAAAATTGTAAATATATTTGTTCAAATATCTGAAAACTTTCATGTGTGTGCCTAAAAAAATCTGAAGCTTATGCATATGCTCCTACAAAGGTTTGAAACTTGCATATATTTCCATATGTTTTGATGAGGAATGACATCCTATAAACAAAAAGTAAATTAACCATAATATTTTAAGAATTTATTCCTTCAAAATTTTTACATAAGTACTCTTCAAAAAGCCTCATTTGGTTATATGCACCCGTCTGAAAGTTGTAAATATATTTGTTCAAATATCTGAAAACTTTCATGTGTGTGCCTAAAAAAATCTGAAGCTTATGCATATGCTCCTACAAAGATTTGAAACTTGCATATATGTCCATATGTTTTGATGAGGAATGAGATCCTATAAACAAAAAGTAAAATAACCATAATATTTTAAGAATTTATTCCTTCAATTTTTTTTTTCATAAGTACTCTTCAAAAAGCCTCATTTGGTTATGCACCTGTCTGAAAGTTGTAAATATATTTGTTCAAATATCTGAAAACTTTCATGTGTGTGCCTAAAAAAATCTGAAGCTTATGCATATGCTCCTACAAAGATTTGAAACTTGCATATATTTCCATATGTTTTGATGAGGAATGACATCCTGTAAACAAAAAGTAAAATAACCATAATATTTTAAGAATTTATTCCTTCAAAAATTTTTACATAAGTCCTCTTCAAAAAGCCTCATTTGGTTATGCACCCGTCCGAAAGTGAAAAATCATGTGTATTGCTGGTGGAAAATTCCAGTATACCCTAGAAAATATACATGAAATAAATACTAAATCATTGCCAAATAATCAATGGAGAATCTTTTCTTAATTCCTCATGTAGTTATTTGGTTTGTCTAGTTTATTTGACTTGTTTGAATCCTGAATATTGTATTGTATCCAAGTTATTTCCTTGCTTACATACTTCGTATCGGTCATACATTTAATATTTTTTGCATCGTCCTTGCTAAAGCTTTACGTTCATGCATTTTCCTATTGAACCATTTAACTTTATGATTATGGGATTGGTTTCCCCAAGACCTTTGACATCATTGAGAAGATTAAGAAGCTAGACATTCTCACTGATCCTAGTGTAGCCAGGTGGCATGCAGTGCTTCACATCGTAGTGGAGTTTCTATGGCTTTATCGCCTTATCTCTGAATTGGGCATCACGATCAGTACTTGGATGCTCTTTTACTGCGATAATTACAGTGTTATTTGGACAGAAGACGATCCAATTTTCATTTGGCAATAAATAAAATAAGATCCACAATTACTTTTCCAATGCTTTCATCCCATATATTGAAGCTTCCTAACAAATTGAGTGGGATCTCAGTCACTGATCCATTTATAAGTTGAAATTGATGTTAATTACAAAAAAAGGTAGAGTTGTTCAGTGTGGACCATATATGGTTTACTTATGGTTGTTTTATGGGTCTGCATATATGTGTGGTGTCTTCAAGGTCTAACACCCTCACCCACTTCCTAGATGCTGCCACACTCCCACATCCAAATTCCGACACAGGGGCCCCATTTTTGGATTTTTTTAAAGAGAACTTGGTACTGCAGACCTTGGATGGTATTCTTCCAAGGAAATTTGTTGTACTATGAAAAATGGTGCATGATCCTTTTTTTGGCCTTTCACAATATTAAGTTTGGTCTTATGTCTTGAATCCGTAATGTGTGCATGTTTTTGTTTTCCATAGCTGATCATGTGGTTTTTCAATTGTACTTATTTGTGGGACATGCTTTGTTCAGAAGGAAGTGCTAGTGAAACTGAGGATGAGAATGAAAGGCATGATGCTGCTGAAGAGGAGACTGATGATGAAGAAAACACATTTTTTGATACACGAGATTTTCTCTCATCAAGTTCTTTTAAAAGCAGTGAGTCTGAATATCATAAATCTGAAATTGATTCCGATGATGAGGAACTTTATGGAGTTGATCAGGTTGATGGTGTTGACTCTTCGATGAAGACCATGGGAACTAACTACCCATATGTTAGGAGACGTAAAAAGTTGCCTGATCCAATTGAAAAAGAGAAAGGAGTGAGCCTCTGGTCGATGATTAAGGATAACATTGGAAAGGATCTCACCAAAGTTTGTCTTCCTGTGTATTTTAACGAACCACTATCATCTTTACAGAAATGTTTTGAAGATCTGGAGTACTCATACCTTCTTGACCGTGCACATGAGTGGGGCACGAAGGTAGGTTCTTACATGCATTGAAATTTTTTTATTTATTTTGGTGATTCATGTACGAATGATAGTTCAATTTTAGGCATCAGAAATAGTGAAAAATCTTTCATTTTTTTGTTATTTCTATCATCCCTATTTTTGTTTTGTATTATATCTTCTAATGCTGACATTTGCAATGAAAGTCTTTCACGATTATAAAAAAAAACAAAAATAATGATTCAATTTTGCATAAAGGTTTCTATTATCTAAATAATTGGGAATTGAAGTTACTATAGCATATGGTGTACAAGTATGCTTGCTCTATGTGTTAAGGGGTATGGCTAAGCAATTGGCTTATGGATTGCCAAACATGAGTGCTATTGCTGTTGTGTAGTTCTCCTGTCTATTCTCCATTTTCATAATTTATGAACATTCACCTTATACTTGCATGTGGATTTCTGTATCAAGTACTTGTTTTTCCAACATTAGCAACCAAATAATGGTGCAGAATGTGGTGATTTGTGATGGGATATGGTTTGTTGATTATATTCGAATATACAGTTGTGATTGGTTTGCAGAAATGTCATGATACATTGAGTATTTTGGTTGTTATCGTGCGTCATTTTTTGAAGATCTCCATAACAATGAAGCTCTTGCATCCATTTGACTTGCCATTTTGAAATTCCTCTCAAACTAATCACTTCTGCTTTTTGGTTCATGTATAGTTGCTCTTGACAATTACTTGTATTCCCATATTAATACATGAAATTTTCATGTCTCAATATTCCTTAATCTGTTAAGTTATTCTGAGCAACTTCATATGATCATGGGTTAAATTATCTAAACAGAGTGATGAACATGAATTTTTATGTAAGGTGTCTGATTAAACAGTTGATGTGGGGTTTAGGATTATGTTTTGGTAGGGCATATATTTTCAAGATTTTGGAGTCAAAAGTCTAATTAAAGAGGCAAGCCAACATAAAAATAGTAAAAAAAAAATCTTGACAACTTTCATGGAAGTTTCAAGGTCAAAGAGGAAGGAACAGGACCATAATCTTTGGCATTTCGCTGCTAAATAATTTTGTGGTAGATGATATATTTAAATAGGTTGGACCTATTCTTTTTTTTTTTACTGTGGATTACTGAAATATGTGTGCTTCTGTAGTTAAATACTTGGGATTTGGTGTGTAAGAATGTTTTTTTAGTTAACCTCAAAGAGAAACTTGATTCAAGATTTATTTGAATATGCTTGAAGATATTTATGTTCCTAACCTTTCACGGATGCAATTTCCCCGATTATACATGATTCGATATGTAGGGTGGAATCAGATTTATCCATTTTGTGGTTGTAAATAACCACAACACTCCTGTGACTGTGGGAAGTTTGCGCCCATGTGCTGACTCAAAGTTGCCATTCCAACATCTTCTAGAATGCTTTCATTTAGAAATATTCTTATTGTTCTCTAATTTCTGACCAGCAGCGCCAATATGTTTTAAAGAGTTTTCCTTGTAAGATATGTTTTTTAATACAGATACAATGCCTTCTAGATATTCAGTCCAGGGTACTTGTATACGGATGTAAACTTTTGTAACTTAAATAATTTTGATTTGACAAAGAATATGTAAAAGGGCTTTCTGTGAATGGTAGTTTGGACTTTTGAGTGCATTCTGTGTTGTAGAACTAATGTTACTAGTCTAATTATATTACAAGGTACTTATAAACTTTTTGGAGTACCCTATTTTGTATAAAAGTAATCATTAGAATGATCACCATCATGGTTAATGACATGCAACTTTTTGCTTTAGAACTACACAGTCTAATGTCATATGCAGTGGTGTCCTGCTCATGTTGTTGGCAGGATTATTTTACAAATTCATTTAATATTTGAATCTTGATGTACTTTCTAGGGAAATAGTCTTATGAGGATTCTTAATGTTGCTGCATTTGCTGTTTCTGGATATTCTTCAACTGATGGCAGACATTGCAAGCCTTTCAATCCACTTTTGGGGGAAACATATGAGGCTCATTATCCAGACAAAGGCCTCCGGTTTTTCTCAGAAAAGGTTTGGTTAACTAATGTATTTCCATTATTGATATCAATTTTTTATCTATTCCTGGAATCAAGATTCGGTGATCCTACCTTTGTTGTTATATCTGGAATGTTGCTCTTTTCAGTATATTTAAATTTTAAAAACTGAGAGTGAGACGATCAGACTTATCTCAGCATGTTGGCACCCCTTCCATCCTCAGTGGAGAGATCCTAAGTTTGTCTTGGATAGTGGCATTGCCACCATATCTCCTAAGATTTAAATATATAAATAGCAGTTTTTTTACACAAATATTGCTGTCACTGCTCACTGGCATCCTTTTGCAAGTTTTCTATTGTTTTACTTTCCATGCTCACATTAATTGAAGCAGTATCTTAGTTCAGGGGTTACAGTTGAAATTCCAAAACTAGTTATGTAAATTGAAGAAAATTATTACTTATTTATAACCATAAACACGAACTATTATCCATACTTTTTTAGTTTGCTTTATGAATTTTTCACCGGTCATTCCTAGAAATGGTTGCATCCAAAGTCTATTTCAAATTTTCACATCCTTTCTCGTAACCTCCATCCACGCTCCCTTAGGGATGGCCTCTCTTTTACCATCCTTCGGGTTTCCGGATAGTAAATGACCATCCATGAGACTCCTATGGATGTGACAATCTATAGTTCCATGTACAGATTCAATAGTTTTGCTAATAACATATTATGAAACTTCTGGTATTAGCATTTAGAGGAATGATACAAAAAATGTCTAAATTGTATGATTATCTGATGATAAGGTGCTTTTGGTAGCCTGTTACTTATCAAACATCTGGATACTGAAAGGGTATTTAATAAATGGTAGTTTGACTCAATTTAAGAGGGGACAAGTGATAAATGGTTTGTATCTCATGGACTGGTAAAACATTCTGATAAATGGATGCACACCTTTAGATTGTGTTCTTTTCTTGCTTCTCAATTTAAAAACTTATGTAGAGCATTTGAAGGATGAATTTACAAAGAAGAATGTGTTCATAGAAGTTAACTGGTATATATTCCCATCATATATTTCTGCACTCCTCTTCTCTCTCTCTCTCTAGAATCTAGTGCAACTATCAAGAGGAGCTACCTATCTTTTAAAAAGTATATATAGAACATGGTATGTTGTACCATACCGGATGTACCGTACTGTACCGTACCAGTTCGGTACTAGTACGGATGACATACCGACCTTCGGTATGCCAAAAAAATCTCGTATTGTATTATACCGATACTATGCTAGTGTGGTAACGGTACGGAGTCCAGTACCGGTACAGCGAACCTTGATACAGGAAAATATTTTAAAAGATTCCAAGCTAGGCTAAGCCAAGACAGCTTTGTGACTACTACATGGCCCTAAGACATGGAAGTGCATGCTTAAATGCCAAACTTGGTGTCTAGGTAGTCGCATTGCTTGGGACCCCAAAAGCGGCAGTCGCTTGAGCAATTGTACTGCCCATGCACCTGACCACCTTTGACGGCATTTTTTCAACTAAAGCCACTACCGACAAAATTTTATTTGTCAAGTTGTAGCATTCATGGAATGATGAGAAAAACACTTACTAAGAGTGTGGTAATAGCTTCCTACTTGAAATACCCCTGGAATTGCGGCTAGAAGTGTCTTGCTCCTAACATGCAAATACCCTTTAGTTATTGAATGAACCTAGCATCACATATGTCATTTGTTAATATTTTTGCATATACACCTCTAAGATCCATTATATTTCCTTGCAAATGCCTTTTGCATATATGCATATGCTTCAGTGTTAGCAAGGGTTGGTGCAAATCCACTTCTATGTTAAGGAAGGCATGCTTATAAGGACTATCCCTCAAAGTAGATGGTGGCAAGGAAGATGGTGTTATTGGATGGGCTTAGCGTCATGCAGTTCATCTGTTAATAGTTTTGCATATACACCTCTAAAATCCATTGCTTTTATTTATAAATGCCTTTTACATACTTTCATATCATTCAGTGTTGACTAGGGTTGGTGCAAACCCACCCCTAGTGTCAAGGAACACATTTCGTAGGGACTATCCCACATAGTTGGTGGCATCTTTTTTTTTTTTGGCATATATACATCTAAAACCCATTATGTTTACTTATAAATGCCTTTTGCATGTGTGAATATCATTTGGTGTTAGCTAGTGCTGGAGGAAGTCCAGCACTAGTGGTAAAGAACACATGTCAAGAGGGACTATTCCTCAAAAGTAGTTGGTGGACAAGAAGATGAGTTACTAGATATGGTTGATTCAAATTGTCTAAATCATTTACTCCTTTTGATGAGCTCATAACATGAAGGTGGTTAGGTTTATGTAAGGCAATCAGGCCTATTTGCAAATGGTCCTGCAGTTTTACAGGGTCGGTGTTCAAATAGCAAATTTTACAGGCCTATATGTAGTAATTATTCTTTGGATGGTATACATGCATAAAACCCCCCATCTGATGTACATGATACTTGAAATCAGATCTGACCAGATTGTTGCAGACTAGTATTAAAAGCATCAAGTTATTCCTCTACAGACAGGTTAATCCGAGTTTTGATTTTTTTGCATTAGCAGTCTGATGAGGCAGAAAATCCAATATTATTTAATAGCAAGAAAGGATATTGCATACTATAACTTAATAGTTATTGGTAGTATGCCAACAAGTTGCTTAACTTAACACTATTTAATGCACTGGTTCTACTATGTCATCATAAGGCATGCCATATTTGTTATGTTTCTTAGTTTGTCCAGTGCTAGGCTCTTATTTTCACCCTCTTTTCTATTTATCTATAATTACTGGGGTGCATATTCACAATTTCTTTTGTTTGCTTGTTCCACTTCTCAGCTCTTTTGTGTATCACCATTATCATTTCTTTTTTTCTTTTTCCTTTCTTGGCTTGTATTCTTTTGCTGTAGTTTAATGCACTAAATTCATCTTTATTTACTGGGATGCATATTCATCATATCTTCTATTTGTTTTTTTTATCTCTTTTTTTTATATTACCATCATCATTTCTTCTGTTTACTTTCTTCCCTTCTGCACTTTATTTTTTTTCCTTTATTTTGATGCATTGTTACTGTGTTCATATTGTATGAACTTTTTCATGACTGAAGAATGGCTGTAAGACAGCAAGGTGGTTAGTAGTTTGTTTCACTACTTGTACAGGTCAGTCATCACCCTATGATTGTCGCATGTAACTGTGAGGGTAATGGATGGAAGTTTTGGGGAGACAGTAATTTAAAAAGCAAGTTTTGGGGTCGATCAATACAGCTTGATCCTGTTGGTGTTCTAACACTTGAGTTTGACGATGGTGAAGTTTTTCAATGGAGCAAGGTATTGGATCTATGCATGAGATATTGTACTCTGATTTTTGGTTTTTTTTCTTGACATCTGAGAAGTACTATTTCAGGTGACAACTTCCATTTACAACCTTATATTGGGAAAACTTTATTGTGATCATTATGGTACTATGCGCATACAAGGAAATGGTGAATACTCTTGTAAACTGAAGTTCAAGGAGCAGTCGATAATAGACCGCAACCCCCATCAGGTGATTCTCTCTTTTTTTTCCGTAATGCTTCTTGAAATTAAATCTCATTGATCAAAGAGTCATATAGTCTCGTCCCTTGTTCGGTACCTATGTTATTTGATATCATTTTTTCAAATAATTCGATGTCTGTAACTTTTATTAGGCTATTTTTTAAGTATATGCAATATCTGCTAACCATTTATACCAATCATAAGAGGGAGGGACTTGGCGCAATGATAAGGTTGCTTTGTTGTGATGTGCGTATCGTGGATTCAAAACATGAAAATATACTCTATGCATGCAAGGGTAAGGCTGTGTACATCTAACCCTCCATAGACCTCTAGCGGTGGGAGCCTTGTGCATTGGATGCCCTTTTTCTTTACCAGTCATACTTAGAATAGGTGTCTGCCAGCATATCTCATAAATTAGAGTCAAGTAGAATGATATTGAGGTTATTTTGTTGGAACTCTAGTAGCACTTATATAACCTACTCACGAAGAAGAATTAGCCCAGGATGTTTGTACAAGTCATGGATTTGTGAACATCAAGCTAACAGATGGTTGCAGCATTCTGCTCAATCATGTTGCAGAACAACATGGAATGAGTTATTTTCCATAACCAACAACATATTGAGGGGATCGGTTGTGCATGTCTGTTGCTGACATAAAATAAGAAGCCAAGGAAAATGTAATTTTGTCATGTCATTTGCATTATACTTTTTTCTATTTGAATATGTGGAATAGTTTCGAGTATGTGGAAATCTTGCACTTAGATTAGAAATTGCTTTTCTTAGGAATTGTAGTTAAGGATGTATTAATAAAGCTTACCACAGGTTTTGGGACAATAATATAACTACAGGTTACTTAGGAGCTCTTCATGGAAGAGAATGCAGAAAAATGTAGAGCTGGAAGACTTTTTTTTGGGTAAAAAGCTGGAAGACTTCATTTACATTAATTGTAAATAGGAAGTATGCAAGAAAGGGCCTTACCTTTCTCTACCTCATTTTTTCCTCTTTTTTTTTTTGCTCTTGTTCTTCAAAATTTGTTTTAACATACTTCCGATTTGAAAACAAATTAGACCCAAAAATAATGAACATTTTCCCTCCTCTGGTTTCCTTTTGTCCTCTGATTAAAATAATAAGGATTTCCATCTATCATGATATTATATTCTCATGAGTGTTGCTGATCACATGTTCCCAGTGTTTATAAGTCCTAAAGTCTAATCATTGGCAATGAAGTTGATCTAGTAGTTATTGCTGATAAATGCCGTAGTGTCACCTTGTTGTCGATACATGGCCTAAGAGCACAGTTCTGTGCAGCATGTGATGTCTATGGTTGAGAGGCAGTAGCAGCATTGTCTAATGACAACTCAGGCGATAATGTCATTTGGTCTTTGATATGTTTGAGTGCTCAAGGTTGGGCATAAGTGACTATTTTATTCAACAGTTAAATCAACTCGTTTACACATTGAACAATAGCACAATGAAGCACTCTTGTCAGCTAACTTCCTCAGTAAATGCTGCCACTGCATCATCACATAATCTTCAAACTATGTTTGACCTCTTTAGTTTTGTCATGCAGACTGCTAGTTATTAGTCAGAATTACTGGGAAAAAAAATAGTATTCAAACTTCATACACATGTGGCATTTGTTATACTAAGTTTGGTTTTCTTCTCCTTTGGTCAAACTCTGTTATATAACCAAGCAATGCTAAAAGGCATGCTAACTATTTTTCATGAGATTGTGGAGTTACGATGATTATGAACTAACTAGTCAAGGTACTAATTTTTTCTTGTTGCCCGGTAGTTGCCAATCTAATGGTAGGAGTTGACTCCCAATCAATGGTTTAATTTTTGACTTGTAATAATTTGATCAGTTGGGAAAAGGCTAGATGATTGTGATTGTGATTTATTGTTGTAGTAAATTGATTCTTTTAATCACTAACTTTTTTTGGTAATATTTGGGGAGCATATCAAAAATAAATAAATAAATAAAGAAGTTGGGGTACACGTGATTGTTTAAGATTCTTTTAACTAAATTACTCTAGTGTTTGTAACATTTTTGTTGATTGTTGTTGATCGGGACATTTTCTTTTGCCTCTTGAGTAAGAACCCAGTGGATCTGTCCTGTCAATTTGACAAATGAAACATACTGTTGTTACATAACCTACAAATGCATTTTCAGGTGCATGGCATAATTCAAGATCGGAATGGGAAAACAGTGGCAACACTCTTTGGAAAATGGGATGAGAGCATGCATTTTGTACATGGAGATTGCTCAGGTAAGGGCAAGGGATCTGAATTATTGTCTGAGGCCTGTGTGCTGTGGAAATGTGCCAAACCACCTAAGAACCCCACCAGATACAACCTTACACGCTTTGCAATTACACTGAATGAACTCACCCCCGGATTAAAGGTGACAAGCTTTAACTTCAGCCCCACCCCTCTCTTTTGCAAGTTCACAAGTGTTCTACAACTAAAAACTTTCTTGTTGCATTATTTGCTGTTGTCTCAAATGATGAGCAGGAAATGCTGCCACCCACAGATTCAAGGCTAAGACCTGATCAGAGGTGCTTGGAGAATGGGGAGTATGAAATGGCAAATGCAGAGAAGTTGAGACTAGAACATAGGCAGCGGCAGGTTAATTTCATACCAATTCTCTTCCAAACTGACTTTGTTTTTCCTGGTGAGGTTGGCCACCATCAGAAGTCCTCAATCTGCGAACCCTTTAATCTTTGTGTAATTCTATTTTATGGATTGTGAGCAAATGGGCTGGTACAATCCACTGCCTGTTCGCCTTTCTCTCCGTGTCATCAATGCTGGTTGCTCATGAATGAGTTTTCTGCAGCAATTGAAATAAGAAAAAGAAAGATGAGTGGTTTGTGCACAACCACATGCAGCTTTTCCCGGATCGATTTTCCCTAAACTTATTGCCTGTTTAGGGTAATTGGATTGATTTGATGCTCACATGATGCATTTGGTTCTTGCAACACTATTCAGATCAATAAAGTTAGATGATGAATGACATTAAGTGTTGCATCAACTCATCAAACTAGGTAAATAGTACCTGAATATTTGCTGTATTTTCCTCTCAAGATTTTTCCTCCTAACGTTATAGGAGGTACAATATACCAGTGTATTGCAAGTTGATAGGCTGGTAGCATACTGTCATGTCTGCTTGGGCATGCCCTTGTCCATCAGCACATAAACTCGAGGGGTGGATGTTGGGTTTGTGTGCGGCTACCTTCCACCGCCTAGCATCATCATATCCTGCTTTTTACTTTTGATGCATCATCTGTTCTCAAAAATCTTAAGATGCTGTCCTGATAGACTAGCATTGTTGATGCAGGCACGGAAGATGCAGGAAAGTGGCTGGAAACCTCGGTGGTTTGCAAAAGATAAAGGAAGCGACACATATCGCTATATTGGCGGTTACTGGGAGGCCAGGGAAAAGGGCAATTGGGATGGATGCCCTGATATCTTTGGCCAAATCCCCAGTGATCAAATAATCGACTGACAACCAGTTTAAAAGAGGCAGGCTCTTCTCTTACTGTTTTCCACTTCCCCTCCTTGTGGGATCTTGTGATTCCAGTCTACATGCTCGCCATTCTCGAGCAGTCAAGGTGCCATGTGGCTTGTAAACAAGGGAGATGGTATTTCCAATATTGCTTTTTTTTTAATAGAATAAAAGAACTCGTTTGTTCCCCGTCTCCTGCAACAAAATGATTTGAGGAAATTGAGATCAAAGATGGTTGCTGAAAGAGTCAAGAAATATACCGGTGTTGCTTTAACCATGCGGCTGCTATCTTGCTTTCTATGTTTGATGGAGAATCAACATATCCTATTGAGGTAATGTCTTGCATACTAGAATTTACCATGCAGATCTGATAAGAACGATAGTTTTATACTTACTGTAATGATGTACATACTTTCATTCTGTTCCCTGATTTCTGTTAAGTATGGCCTTTCAGAGTCTGCTCTAATATTACGTGAGGTGTTTGATGAGCAACCGGTTCTTTTTGTTTCTGATTTTGCCGGCATTCCTTGTGTTGAATTTGATCATTTCCAGTGAAACTTAATTCTAGTCACCGAGGCCATGCAGTGAGCTAGTTCTTTCACCGCATGATTGTGTCTCCATTTTTTATCTCATCGTACCATGACTTCTGTTCTCATCATGGTACAGATTCTTCTTCAATCCAGGCAGTAATTTCCTTTTACCTAATAAAAGTCATTGTCTTTGTACTCTTTCTTGCCTTAGCACGTGAGCCGGAACCTGCCTATCATGAGAGGAAAAAAGCTCGTCTCCGCCAAAACCTTTTTGAAAACCTACCCAACTCATGGTTTTTTTTTTTTTCTTTCCCTGAACCTTGGAGGCAAAGTTAGCATTTCTGCCCTCATTAACCACCTTTTTTTGCTGAAAGCGAGTGCTTCATACAGTGCGGGTACGAATACACCAAATAAAGTCAAAATACAAGACCTCACGGAGTGCCAATGGCAGCTCCGCCTCTCCTACCCAAAGGGCGTACTCCGAGTGGTGGGCCACATGGCCAGCCACCCAGTCGGCAGCCCCATTGGCCTCCCTGAATACATGTTTGGCCAAAGTGGCCCCACCCTGACTCATCATCACAATATCGCGAATCAGGGGATGGTCTGTGGTCTCACCCCCCAATCCCCTCTGAATCCCTCGGACAACAGTGGCCGAGTCCCCCTCCAAGATAACCGAGCTGGCCCGCAAAACTGCCCTCGCATGTCGAAGGTCTGCCCAGGCGGTATGCAACTCTGCTCCAGGCACCGATGTATCGAACAACTGACAACCACCTGCGGCCACTACCCTGGAGTGTGGGCCTCGTATGACAAAGCCTGCACCGCCCCGCGTGCCGCCATCCAGAACCGACCCATCGAAGTTGATCTTGAGGAAACTCAGGGGTGGGGGCTCCCAGGTGAAAAACACCAACTGGGAAGCTGCCGAAGCAGGGGGGGAACCCTAGGTGTCCCGAGCTATCAAAGGTCTATCTGTAGAAAGGGCGGGTCTGAACTCCCAAGCCTGTGCTCGAGCAAGCTCTGCCACAAACCTCGGTGACACCCTGCGCTCACCGAGAGTGCGGGCATTCCTTGCCAGCCAGATCTGAAGCGCTGTGCAAGTAGCTCTAATGCCCTCCTCGCGAGTCCGTAAGCTGGCTAACCACTGCCGTGTCACCCTGAGAAACTGTAGCCGCTCACTCCGGGCCCCCCGCGGGATCCCAGCCCACTGCCATGTCGTCCGCGCCCATGTACACTGGAAGAGCACATGGTCCACTGACTCCTCAGCTCCGCACGTCCCGCACTCAGCTGGGACCCCCCAACCTCGCCTGCTCAGCTCTGCTCTCGTAGGAAGTCGGCTCCAGAACACCTTCCATAGAAAGAGAGCAACCCTCGGATGAAGTCCGGACCTCCAAATCTAGGTACAGTCCGGCCCCGGCTCATGCCCTGGCTGAATGGCGCGCGTGATGTCTCCCAACCTAACGCTGGCCTGGCTCGAGGTGCCCCACACCCTGACATCTGGCCCCCCACATCCTGGTAACGGGAGGGATCGGATCCTCGCAGCTAGGTGTACCCCGAACAATAGCCTGAGTCTGGCCTCATCCCATACTGCTCCTGGTACAAGGAGATCGCACACCCGCAACCCCTCAACCGCCTCTGTGTCAAACATAGTAGGCCAGCGGCTCAGGGCCAGGGAGTCCACCCATGAGTCGCTAGCCACATCAGTACTCCGACCGTCGCCAATCAAAACCCTGATATGTGCTGATACTGCCGGCAGGTGTCTCCCGATCTCACGCCACATGAAGGATACTCGGCGGCCCCGCTGTGCCACCCCTGAAACCCCTCGGCCATATCTAGCTGCCATCACCTGACTCCAGAGGCCGTGTGGCTCCAAGATGAACCGAGCCGCATGCCGAGCACTGAAAGCCTCGCGCCTCTCAATAAGGGACTGCACCCCCAGACCGCCCTCACTAGTGGGGCGGCAGACCTGCTCCCAGGCAACCAGGTGCACTCCGTGACCTCCACCGTATGACCCCCACAGGAAATCCCTAAGAAGGCGCTCGATCCTTAGCAGGATCGTCTTGGGAACCACTGTGTTGGCCATGAGGTAAACCGGTAGAGATCCCAGTACTGTCCTAACCAATGTCACTCTCCCCATCATGGATAATGATGATGCCCTCCATCCCTCCAGCCTGCTCCGGACTCGCTGTACCAAACCGGAGCACTCTGCCACCCGCAGTCTCCGACCAGTGATAGGCACGCCTAGGTAGGTAAGCGTCCCTTCCTGCTCCGGTATCTGGAGGATCCCTCTGATCTCCTGTCTGACTCCGCTCTCTGTGCTGGGGCTGAAGGAGATGGTGGATTTGGAAAAATTCACCCTCTGGCCGGACGCCGCGCAGTATGCCGCTACCACCCTGCGAAGGACCCGAGCCTCTGTAGTCCGTGCCCTGGCCAAAAGAAGACAGTCGTCAGCAAAAAGTAAATGTGAGATAGGGCGAGCCCCCGTGGCTGGGGTGTAGGCCTCCAGCTCACGGCTAGCGCACACTCTCTGCAAAGACCGAGATAAGATATCAGCACAGATAATAAACAAGTAGGGAGATAAAGGACATCCCTGTCGTAGCCCTATAGAGGACTCAAAGTAAGGTGACGGTGTGCCATTGACCAAGATAGAGAACTTTGGCCCCCGAACACACCCCATAACCCAGCCGATCCACTGCCTGGGGAAGCCGTAAGCCTCCAGCGCCTGCTGGAGAAAGCTCCACCTGATCCTGTCGTAAGCCCGTTCCATATCCAGCTTGACTGCCATCAAACTGTGTCGTTTCGAAGCGCGTTGGAGATCCCACATCATTTCCTGGGCCAGCATAATATTATGGGAAATATTTCTGCCAGCCACAAAGGCCCCCTGCTCCTGGCTAATGAGGCCAGGCAGGAGGGGTTTCATTCTGCCCACCATGATTCTTGCGACAACCTTGTAAAGGGTTGTACACAAGCTGATGGGCCTGAAGTGACAAGGTTCGGCCGCATTTTGGCATTTAGGTATTAGCGTGATAAAGGTGGCCTTCCAGTCCTCAGGCATAGCTGCCTGGTCAAAAAAACACTGGATAGCCTCAACCACCGCTAGTCGGATAATACCCCAATACTGCCGAAAGAAAAACGGGGGGAAACCATCAGGTCCCGGGGCCTTGTCTGCGGCCAAGGCCCATACTGCCTCCTGTACCTCCTGCGCCGACACTGGCCAGGTCAGGAGTACGCTCTCAGAATCATCAATACCTACGTCCACCATCAGAGGAGGGTCCCCATCACTGGCCACCTCATCCTCCGTCCACCTAGTACGGAAAAAATCGAGCAAGACCTGCCGGATGGCAGGCTCACCCTCCACTCGATGTCCAGACCCAGCTCGCAGAGAGTGGATCATGCTCCTCTGTCTCCGGATAACCGTCGACCGATGAAAGAACCTAGTGTTACGATCACCTTCGCTTACCCACTGCACCCGGGATTTCTGTCGCCAGAAAATCTCATGCTGCCGTAGTAGCGAGTGGTGAGTCGCAAGGAGTCCCCGGAGATCAGTCATATCGTCCTCCGGAAGCACGCCTCCCAAGTCCTCCTTCCTCTGCAACTCAGCGATCGAAGTCTCAACCCCCTCCAATCGCCGAAAGATATTGCCCACGACCTCACGATTCCACCGGCGAAGGCGCCGTTTAGTCAGCTCAAGTTTGCGTGAGACCCGTTGCATGGCATCGCCGTGCACCGGGACCCGCCACGCGTCGCGGACGACATCCCAAGACTGGGGATACGACAGCCAAACCTTCTCAAAGCGGAAGGGGCTACGATGCGTAGGGCCAGATGATGTGGATAGCAGCAATGGGCAGTGGTCCGAGGCTATCCGAGGCAAGTGGCTAACCCGGCTAGTAGGGAATCGGAGGATCCAATCAGGGGACGCAAGGGCCCTATCTAATCGCTCCCAAACCCTAGCTCTGCCCAGCTGATTATTGCACCAGGTAAACTGTGGGCCCGTGAACCCCAAGTCTACCAGGCCATTCCGCGACACAAAGTCCCGAAACTCTCTCCTATCCACTCGATCCGTAAAAGCCGCGCCCCCCCGCTTCTCATCCTCACTCTGGATACAGTTGAAATCACCAATTGCTACCGCCGGAATGCCCTGAGCGGTCAGATTGGTGATCTCCTGCCAGAGGACTCTCCGAGCTCGGTGGTCCGTACTAGCATACACACCACACAGTACCCATGGAGCGACGTCGGGTCGTGATATGATCATAATGACTTGTTGGGAGCAGTTGTGGAAGACATCGACTGTTGCCACACCCCGCCTCCATAAAACCAAGATACCTCCCGACAGTCCCTGGGAATCGACTGCATAGGTCTCCCAATCCCTCTCCATGCGTCGTCTCAAACGGCTGAGCCCATCGCCAGATAATCGGGTCTCACATAGGAAACAGATCTCCGGACTATGGACTTGTACTAATCGTTTGAAAGTAGACATGAAGGACGGCTTGGCCGCCCCCCTACAGTTCCAAGCAAGTATCATCATGGGTCACAGTCCACATAGTCGGCCTCAGACTCATCCTCCCCCAGAGTCGCAGGGCCATCCTCAGGCCCGGCACCCCGGCAATCTCGCTCCTCCTCCTCACCACTAGCAGTGGATACAACCCCCATGACTGCTGCCCTAATGCGTTGCACAGCAGAAGAGTGGTCAGTACCCCCTCCTAATGGTGGAGCCTCAGCCATGCTCCCCTCGGTGTGTGGGATGGGGTGGTCCCCCACCACAACCGGGGGAGGTGGACCAAAGCGGAAGACTCCATCTGGGCCACCCCCAAGGTCTGCAAACGCATCCCATGGTCGCGGCTCGCTCGGCACACCCACCATAGGGTGGTCCTGGCCGTCGGCCTGCAAGGACCCCAAAACCACCGCCAGCTCCTGGCGTGGTGGGGTGAACTGGAAGGGTCCCACTGGTGCCACAGGTCCCCCATCCATGGTCAGCTCATCTCGGGCCAAGGGAGACAGGTCAGCCAGGTCCTCCGCACCCGAGGCTGGCTGGGCAGAGTCCCGTGGGCCCCCACCCGCCAGATCCTGGGTTGCCGGGGCCTCTGTACCAGCTCCCGGGCCCAGAGCTAGCGAGGCCTGCGGCCCAATAGCAAGTTGGGCCCGCAGGCCCTGCTGTTGCAAAGGGCTTGCGGCCCACTCACCAGGGGGGCCCCCCTCATCGGGCGCGCCCTCAACAGTGGGCGCGCCCGCGATGCCAGACACGCTCGCGCCCGCGACCACAGGCGCGGACCCGGTCCAGGGCACGCCCGCGGTAGCTGACGCGGACCCGGTGCAGGGCGCGCTCGCAGGCACCGGCGCGCCTTCCGCGCCCGGCGCGCCGACGGGGCGCGGCGCGCCGTTGGCGCAGGGCGCGCCGATCAAATGGGCCAGCCCACGGCCACGGCGCCCAGCCCGCTGGGCCCGTGCGCGCTGGGCCTGCCCAGTATTTTGGGCGACCGGGCCCGGGCCCCCGTGTGGGCCAAGGCTCGCTGGGGGCCTGGGCCGTTTTTGGTTCTGGGCCCGGTCCACGCCCGCCCCATTGAGCCCAGGGTCGGCCCGCGGGGGGGCCGGGTCAGCCAAAACGGCCAGGTCGACTCTCCGGCTCGACCCCGGTTCGACCGAGTCGGGTCCCGGGTTGCCAGCCAAGGGGAACCAGGCAGCCCCTGTTAGGGCGGCCGGAGCTAGCCTATCCCCCCCACTGGCCAGCGGCGACCGGCGGCGCGCAACTTTTGTAGGCTTCTGCCAACCGTCGGTGTCCGCCGGTGACGCCGGCGAGGTCGGGTTGACCGCGTGGGGTGGCGACTGGGTCGATGACGGCCCTGGCTCCTTATCGGACCCGATCATCTCCCCCGGTCGCGGCGGAGGGTTCTCCCGTGGAACTCTCCGCCGTGTCGCCACCATCCAAGGGCCATACACTGGCCCTTGGTTCTCCTCTTCAGTGGCCGGAGGCGGCCGCTCTGTCCCGCCCCCAGGGGGCTCCGCTGCCGAGGTCGGGTCGCTCGCAGCTCGGCCAGTCGCCTGAGAATGGCATGCGGCGGCGTCCGAATGATCCATGCATCCACACCGGGGACAGATCGCCGGCACATTCTCGAAAACGAAGGGTTGCCAACGCACCCTCGTCATTCCCTGGATCAGCACCCCTGGCAACAGCGGCGCCGTGGTGTCGATGGCCACCTTCACACGGGCAAAACCCATGGCCCCCTGTTGCTCAGTGACTTCGTCCACCGCGATCGGCCGGCCCGCCTTCGCCGCGATGTGGAGTATGGTCGAGGTCGACCAATACTCCGGCGGGAGTCGGGGCAGGCGCAGCCAAACGAGGGCCGTCTTCACCGTGTCGGCATCCGGCTCAAAGTCCGGGACCCATGGGCTCATGGCGAGGAGCTGCCCCGCCACCACCCACGGGCCCGCGCTCAGAGCTCGGTCCCGGTCCTCCGTCGACCGAAACCGGAGGGCGAGGTGGTCGTCCGCGAGCGGGACGGCCACCACGTCTTTCAATTTAGTCCGGGTGGCCACATCTTTGGCCACCCACTCCGCCGGGATGCGGCGGCCAAAGCTCCGCGCCACCAGTGCGCGCCCTTCCCATTGCAACCGGGCCGCCTTTATCGGCTCCTCCGGTAGTCGGAGGACGTCCGGGAAGCGGCGGCTCAGCCGCTCCACCTCCGCGGCCGTGGGCCACTGAGTAACCCACGGCCCCGGCCGTGACCAAGCTCCGGACTTGCCTCCGCGCCCAGGGTTAGTAAACTTACCCGGTCCTCTAGCCGTTCCTTCCGTCGTCTTCCCCGTCGGCTCCGTCGTCTTCTCCATCGGTGCCTTCCCCTTGCGATCCATGGAGTTTCCCCCAAGCCGCCCGAGGGTCGCCGGAAGCCGAGAAGAGAGCTGCCGATCCAGGAAAGCTTGCCGAAACCAAGCTGTAACGCTCCACACCACCCCGCCCGCCCGCCGTGAGTGTCACTCCGGACGGCCGGAGCCTCGTCGGGCGCCGATAGTGACGCCGCCGACTAGCCGTTAGAATTTTCTCTCTCTGAAACTGGAGCTTCTCGCTCTAACTGAACTAGCCGTTCTTCTTTCTCCGTAGGTAGGCTCATCGGCTCCCCTCATTAACCACCTTCCCACAGCGGTTGGCACCAAACGAACGGGGAGCAAAGTTGCTCCTTCGATTCCGTCGCCTTTATGTGAGTTTAGTGAGACTGTGTACGGTACTCTGATGATAGATGGATTTGTCAAAGAATAGATAGGATCTTTTCCAGTGAGGATAGGTGATCAATTTGAAGCTATGATGAGGTTCTTGTTAAGCATGGCTCAAATAGTTGTGCCATCATATGCATCCACCTATCTCAAGCAACGTGTTCATTTATTTCAGTTCCTACTCCAAGGTGGAAAAATAAGAAAACTATCTCTCTTAAAAATGAACTGTACTGCAGTTCCTCTCGTTTCAGATAATTATTATACGGCATCTAATCAAATTCTTATTTTAGGTAAAAATATAAGAAAACATTCATTTTAAAATTAAATATGCATTTGTTATACCAAAGAACGATAGTCGTGTTTAGCGTTGTGAGCAGGTCTGATGCGATGGGGGATGGGAACGGTTCAAACCCAATCAATATTTGCGTCAGGTCAAATAATAATAATAATAATTGTATCCAAGTCTAATCCAATTCAGAAAAAACTAAATTTAATATTAATTTTATCATTGTTGCTGGAAATTGGACCCGAGGACGACCGTCGGATGAGGAGGAGGAGCTCCGATGTCGGTGTGGTAGAAAGCGGTCCGTCGGCGAGCGGCGTCCTCCGGCAGACCTGTGACAAGCCGGTGGCCGGGGTTTCCGGTGCCGGCACTCCGATTCTTAAGTCAGAGAGGGGGCTTAATGAAGAAGAAAGAAGGAGATGTACGTTTTTGAGTTTCAGAGTCCAACCCCCACTAAGATAGAAGGGTTTCCCTTTTTTTAGTGGGGTTTTGAATTACCTGTGATATGACGGAGCGAAGTTACCGTGTAATTGAGCGCATCATGCGAATTAATGCCTTGCCATAGGAGATCAGGCCGGAGCCCAGGAGTTGTCATGGCTGATCAAACGCTGCCGAGCAGATTTGCCGTAGAGGGCTTGAGATCTATAGATAGCTGGAGGTACGCGCATTAATTGTTGAGTAAGTCGGAGGTCTGTAGAGACCATGCGCATTAATTATTGAGTAAGTCGGAGGTATGCAGAGACCATGCGCATTAATTGTTGAGTAAGTCAGATGTCTGCAGAGACCATGCGCATTAATTGTTGAGGGCGACGGTAGGGTGTGGTTCCTGATCGTACTGTAGATGGATGTGACCGCAGTATACAGGTTGGGCGCCTTCAGGTCGGACGCCGGGCCGAACGCCTCCAGGTCGGACGCCAGGCCGAGTGTTTGGACGGGTGCCTCCAGGTCAGCTTCGGGTCGGATGCCTGGATGGGCGCCTCCAGGTCGGCTTCCAGTTGGGTGCCTGGTCGGGCACCTAGTCGAGCGCCTGGGCGGACGCCTCCAGGTCGGCTTCCAGTGGAGCGCCTGGGCGGACGCCTTCGGGTCGGCTTCCAGTAGAGCGTCTGGTCGAGCGTCTTCAGGTCGGATGTACTCAGGTACATACTGACCGCATACCCTTGTGTTTCGGAGCGGCTTATCTTCCCCCAACACTACCTCCCGACTTCTGAGTTCGAGCCGATAGCGGGCTCAGGCGCGGGAAGTAACTGTTTTTTCTACATTGGTGTGGGCCGGAGGATTTTGAATTATTTTGGCGCTCTGCGCGCTTCAAGGCGCTTTTAATGGGAGGAGACGGGGCGACACCCTTTCGCTTTCGAAGCGTCCTCGCTTCATGAGCTCATGATGGGGCTTCGCGATTCGATACGGCGCTTCCCTAATTCTGCATTCAAGGCGTCGATTTAAATTTAATATGCCGTTTCGGTTTTCGGTGTCGACACGTGGCACTATCTGGACGGAAGGCGGGATCCTATCTTGCCGATCCGGGCTGTTGGAGAGGTCCATATAAACCCTTAACTTGGCCAAAGGGTTCCTGTTTGGCTGCCATCGCTTGTTGTTCTCTGGTATCCCCTCATTTCTTTCGACGGCCTCCCGAAGCAGTTACTCCGGTTTTCCCTCTCCAATCCTTCAACGTTCCCGGCGAAGACCTTAGTAGGTGTTTTCCTCCGTCTGCTCGGGGGGCTCTTGTTTTTTCTTTTTCTTTTCTTTCCCTTTTGTTTTCTTTTAGGATGGGTCGTAGTCCAGACGAAGTTGGGTCCACCATGAGTGGTGAGGAGGTGGAGATGGCTGAGGAATGGTTTTTTCCTCAGCACGGGTTCCGACTGGAACCCGTGGGGTGGGGAGATCGGGTAACGAGACCTCCCCTAGGCCGGATCGGAGTGTATTTAGAAACACTCTAGGCTGACCTGCGGTTCCCCCTCCGGGGGTTTGTGAACGAGCTTCTGGCGACGTATCAAGTCGTCCCCGCGCAGCTCGCTCCGAATGCATGGAGGATGATCGTCGGCCTTTTGTCCTTATACCTGGCGCACGGGATACCGACCTCCGTGAATGTCTTCTGGTGGTACTTCTTGCTGAAGTCCAACCCGGGAGATGGAGAGTGGCTCTACCTTGCCTTTCGGGGCGGTCGGCCACTTTTCTGGGGTGCTCCGACATCCATTCATGGATGGAAGGATAAGTTTTTCTTTTTTGTCTTCCGAGCGGGCGTGGGGGTTCGACCGTCGGTGGGAGCAAGCCTAGCTCAAAACCGCCAACAAGCTCCCCAAATTGTCCAAGGGTGAGCAGGGGATCCTTGACGCTCTTTATGGCCTCGGGGAGAATATTCTGCTGAATGACCTCGTGAGCCAGGACGCTCTGGTCAATGTTGGCCTGAGCTCGGCGCGCCCTCACGGTAAGGGTAGTGGTAGTTTTTTTTTTCTTCTCTTCTTTTTTATTCGTTTTGCTCTTCTTTTGTCTTTTCTCTGACATTCTAACTTTTTCCTCTCTTGCCTTTACAGACGTTCCGAAGATGGTGACAAAAAACGCAGCCCTCTACGCTCGCTTCCGAAAAAGGACAGCTGAGATTGGTGGGGCCCCGCCCGAGCAGAGGAAGAAAGCCAGGTCTTCATCTGGTGCTGGTGCCGAGGCGAGCATAGCCCAGGGCGGGTCTTCCAGGCCTGCTCGGGAGGTCCCAAGCACCGACCGTAGGGGCTCGAGTCCTGCGGGGGCTTCTGCGATGCTGGCTTGCCCAGCTCCTCTTTCTTAGTGCCCTGATCGACGTCCTGTCAAGCAGCGGCGCTCGGATCCCGAGTAGCAGCACTTGAATCCCGAGCCAGGGAGCAGTCAGGGGGCTCCGAGGTCGCCCCTGCCAAGCCCGGCAAGGCTCAGTCTCCCGGGTCCCTCGGAGGTCGAGGCCCGACCAGAGAGGAGGCCGTACCTTCCTTCGTGGGAGGTTTTTGAGGATGACTCGGCCCTCAACAATCCTGCAGTAGCGCGCCAAGTTTTCCGAGTCGCGCTGCTCCCGGCCGACCAGGCAGAGATTCGGTCCATGAGCTACAACAGCTTCTTGGACGGAACCTATTGCTCCGCAGTCCGGGTGAGTTTACCTTTTAACTCTTGTTTTCAGCTTTCAATTTTTAGCTTTAACTCACTCTTCCATCCGCTGCTAACAACATCTCCACGAGGTCGAGACTCTGATGCACATAGCGTCCGACTATCGGGAGCGGGCCCGAAGGTGTCAGAGGGGGCAGGAGGAGGCCGAGAGGAAGCTCTGCCAGACCGAGGTGAAGCTCGGCGAGGTCGAGCTTCTGCGGAGGGAGCTCCTCGCAAGGGTAGAGGCCGGCAAAGGCGAGCTCCGGTCGCAAACGGCGGAGGTCGAGGAAGAGAAGGCCGTGCACGCTCTAGCCAGATCGGAGCTACGCAGCGCCGAGGCTCGCCTGGCTGAGGCTCGATCTATGGTCGTTGTCCACCAGAACGAGGCGAGAGCCACTCAACTCAAGATTGAGCAGCTCGAGGCTCGAGAGAGGAGCGCCCAGGAGCGAGCCGACCAGGCGGTGCAACTCTTTCGGGAGTCGGAAGAGTTCTGCGAGCTGCTGGAGGAGAAAGCCATGGACGGACTTATCCGCAGCTTTGAAGACTTCCGAAATTAGCTGAAGCGGCTCTGTCCCGAGTTCGATCTCAACCTGCTTCAGCCCGGAGCAGGGATTGAATAGGGCGGGGATGGGCTCGAAGACTTGGCTAAGGCCGAGGTCCAAGAGGCCGGGGAGGCCACTCGGGAGGTTTCCACCGAGGAAGTTCCTGAAGGAGCTCCTGATGCTGCCCCTGAAGCTGCCGACGATGTCCGGCCAAAGCTCCCACTACCACGGCCGGGTCGGCGGAAGGACCTAGTGGGGCTCCGACAAAGAGCGCCGAAGCGGCCGTTGTAGACGGCCTCGGAGCTGTGCCCGCTCCTTAGAGTTTTATTTCTTGTTTGTCTTTTTCTTTTTTGTTTTGTAAACAAGGTCGGCCCCCAAAATTGTACGGCCGAACCTTAGTTTTGTACTTAGCCTTCGGGCTTCTATCAATAAAGAATTCCTTTTTCCTAAATTTGTGCTCGTCTCTTCTGCATGGTAGATAATTTTTTGATCGTTTGAACTAAAATTTCCTTCGGCTTCCTTCGGTGAATTCCGCGAACTCGGCTACGTTCGTAGATTTAGGGTCCGTAGACTTAGGTCCCGATTGCGTTCGCTAAGATGTTTAGATCCGATAGGGAAGATTCCGAGCTCAGACTTCAGAAAAATTCACCAAGTCTTTGAGCTCGGATTCGCATCTCGCTGAGCCCTTGAGCTCGGCTCCCAAATTGGTGGAGCGCTGAGCTCGAGCCTTGGACCCCGGAGGGGTTTTGTCGGATCTTTAGGTCCATCTTTCGGAAGATTTTGGCCGTCTTTAGGCTTGGCTTTCCGGGTATAAGCTTACAAAAACTTAAAGAGTCGGTCCCCAAGAAGATAGTAGACCAAAGTCGAGCTATCGCGGAGGTTCTCGTGGTTGTTGGTCTCGAACTTGGTCAGAGTACCTTTCGCCCCGTGAGAGCCGAGCACCTCACGTCGAGGTAGGCAATTCCGTTCTGCGGTTGGCTCTCCGAGGCGCTCTTTAGCCCGTAATCCGCTTCCGTAGGCGATGCCGTCCGTTGTGGAATAATATGGCGCTTTGGTCGGGGCCTCGCGCAATAGCGCAGCTCGCACCAGCTGACCAGGGGGAATGCCATGTATTTGTTGTCTGCTTTAGGCGCGCCTGCACGCTGGGGGAGTCCGCGCAGGAGCCACCCCGTTGTTGAAGGCCACGTGGGTCCGCGAAGGTCCTACCCCGTTGTCGAAGGCCACGGGGGTCCACGAAGGTCCTATCCCGTTCTTGTCTCCCAGAGGTCGAAGGAGCTCGGGCTCACTGTCGACCCAACGGGGCATCCTGACCTTAGTCGAGGAACCGAGCACGAGGCCAAGGGAGCTTGGGCTCGTTGTCGACCTGGTGACGCTTCCCGAGGTCGAGGGGTCTGGGAACACACTATCGACACACGGGGCATCCCAAAGAGGAACCGAGCACGAGGCCGAGGGAGATTGGGCTCGCTGTCGACCTGATGACGCTTTCCGAGGTCGAGGGGTCTGGAAATACACTGTCGACACATGGGGCATCCCGACCTTAGTCGAGGAACCGAGCACGAGGCCGAGGGAGCTTGGGCTCGCTGTCGACCTGGTGACGCTTCCCAAGGTCGAGGTCGAGGGGTCTGAAAACGCACTGTCAACACACGGAGCATCCCGACCTTAGTCGAGGAATTATGCGCAAGGCCGAGGGAGATTGGGCTCGCTGTCGACCTGGTGACGCTTTCTGAGGTCGAGGGGTCTGGGAACGCACTGTCGACACACCAGGCATCCCGACCTTAGTCGAGGAACCGAGCACGAGGCCAAGGGAGCTTGGGCTCGTTGTCAACCTGGTGATGCTTCCCGAGATCGAGGGGTCTGGGAACGCACTGTCAACACACGGGGCATCCCGACCTTAGTCGAGAAATCGTGCGCAAGGTCGAGGGGTCTGGGAACGCACTGTCGGCCTGCGACGCTTTCCGAGGTCAAGGGGTCTGGAAACGCACTGTCGACACATGGGGCATCCCGACCTTAGTCGAGGAATCATGCACAAGGTCGAGGTTTTTGAGGGAGATCGAGACCGAGCTCGGCATTGACGTAGCGAAGCATTCCAGGCTTGGCCAGAGAATCCGAGCTTGGTCGGGCATCCTGAGATTCATGAACATCCCAATATTAGGAAGAGTATGAAATAATTAATGAAGAACCGTACACAAATTTTCATAAGTGGAGAGTGAGAATTGTATTTCCATTTGTCGATGACCTCCGGAGGGTTTATTGGTAGTACATCCAAAGATTCTCGGAGTTTCAGCTTCGAGGGATGAAAGTTCCCTCAAGAGACTTCAATTTGTACGCTCCGGGCCGCTGGACTCGCGCGACCCAGTAAGGTCCTTCCCAGTTTGGGGCTAGTTTCTCCTGCTCGGTGAGCTGAGAAGCTTCAGCCCTCCTGAGGACGAGATCTCCCACTTTGAAGAGCTGGGCTTTTCCTCTGGAGTTGTAGTACTGTACCGTTTTTCGTTGATACCTCGCCATACGAACTCGGGCTGCCTCCCTGGTCTCCTCGACGAGGTTCAGGTTGCCCCTAAGTTGGGAGGAGTTGGAGGCTGCGTTGTAGTGTTCCACTCTTGGTGAGGGGAGTCCAACTTTCAGAGGAATAACAACTTCCGTTCCGTATGCCAGGTTGAAGGGGGTCTCGCCGGTGAAGAGCCGAAATGTTGTTCTATATGCCCAGAGGACATTGTAGAGGTCTTCGACCTATTGCCCCTTAGATCGGTCGAGCCTGGCTTTGAGCCCCTGAAGGATGGTGCGATTCGTCATCTCGGTTTCTCCATTTGTCTGTGGATGGGCGACCGAGGTGAAGCGGTGATCGATGCCGAGCTCGGAGCAGAATTCTCTGAAATGGATATTGTCGAACTGACGACCGTTATCAGATATAAAGATGCGGGAGAGCCCGAATCTGAAGATTATTGACTTCCAAACAAAGTCCCGCATCTTCTGCTCGGTAATCCGGGCCACCGGTTCGGCTTCGACCCATTTGGTGAAATAGTCGATGGAGACGACGAGAAATTTTCTCTGTCCGGTAGCTAGGGGGAATGGCCCCAGGATGTCGATCCCCCATTGGGCGAATGGTCAAGGGGCACTGATCGACATCAGTAGGGTCAAGGGTCGGCGCTGGATATTGGCGTTCCGCTGGCATCGATCGCACCTTCGGACGAAGTCCGTTGTGTCCTTTTGAAGTGTGGGCCAAAAGTATCCTTTGCGCAAGATTTTATGAGCCAGTGCTCGGCCTCCCAGATGGTTCCCGCATATCCCTTATTCGACCTCTCGCATAGCATAGTCCGCCTCTGACGGGCGGAGGCATCTGAGGAGAGGAAAGGTGAAAGATTTTCGGTAGAGCTTGCCTTCGTATATTAGGAATCGGGAGGCTAGACGCCTGATTCGGCGAGCCTCGAGCTCATCATTGGGGAGGGCTTCATTTCGTAGGTAGCTGATGAGCTCGTCCACCAGCTCGGCTCGGTTTCGATGCAGAGGGTCGGCTCGGGCTCTTCCGTGTTGGGATTTAAAGATATTCGAGCATTGTTGCCTTAGGAAGCTCGCTCATGCGGAAAGTTGCCAGCTTTGACAATTGGTCTGCTCTTAGGTTCTCCATTCTGGAGATATGTTGGATGTTGAAGGAGTCCAGGGTGGAAATGAAATCCCGCACCTTTCGGAGGTATTTCTACATTGTTGGCTCTCTGGCCTCAAAGTCTCCCAAAATCTGGCTTACGACTAGCTGGGAGTCACTGAAGACCTTTATGTCCTCCACTTTCAACTTCTTTGCCAGCTTGAGTCCGGTGATGAGTGCCTCGTATTCTGCCACGTTGTTCGAGGCGGAAAATTCGAGGCGTAAAGCCTACTCTGCGACTGCACCGTCCGGGCTGGTGAGAATGAGGCCTGCTCCGCTACCCCTCGAGGTCGAAGAGCCGTCTACATATAGAGTCCATGGCTGCCTCGGGATCTCCGACGGTGGCGTGGGTGCAAGCTCGGAATCATCTGGCAAGGTGCACTCCACTATAAAATTGGCGAGCGCCTGGGCTTTGATTGCTGGCCTCGGACGGTATTCGAGGTCGAACTCCCCGAGGCGCGATCCTCCCAGCGCGATCCGACCGTTGCAAAATTTGCTTCATGGGCTGGTCGGTCAGTACAGCCACTGTATGGGCCTGAAAATAGGGTCGGAGCCTCCGAGCCGAGATGACCAGGGCAAAAGTTGTTTTCTCCAATTTGGAGTATCTTGTCTCAGCATCCCTCAGGACCCGGCTGGTGTAGTACACTAGTCTTTGGAGCTTGTTCTCTTTTTGTACCAGGACCGAACTCACCGCAACCGGAGAGACGGCCAGGTACAAATAAAGGAGCTCGCCCTGCTGGGGTTTGGTGAGCAGCGGTGGGGAGGCGAGAAGGCGCCTAAGCTCTTCAAAAGCTTGCTGGCATTCCTCCGACCACAAGAAATCCTTTGGTCGCTTGAGGATTTTAAAGAATGGGAGGCGCCGCTCGGCCGACCTGGAGACGAATCTTTCCAGAGCCGTGATCCACCCGGTGAGCCGCTATACCTTCTTGACTGTCTTTGGCGGCACCATCTCCTGCAGCGCTCGGATTTTTTCGGGGTTTGCTTCAATCCCCCATTAGGTTACCACAAACCCGAGAAACTTGCCTGAGGTGACTCCGAAGGCGCACTTGGTAGGGTTGAGTTTCATTTGATATTTTCTGAGAGTGGAGAACGCTTCATTGAGGTTGGCTACATGGTGCTCTGCTGTCCGGCTCTTTACCAGCTTGTCGTCCATATAGACCTCCATGTTCCAGCCTATCTGATCTTTGAAGATCTTGCTGACCAGCCTTTGATATGTCGCTCCGGCATTTCAACCCGAACGGCATTATTTTATAGCAATAGAGGCCCTTGTCAGTGATGAAAGCTGTCTTCTCCTCATCTTCGGGCGCCATTCGAATTTGATTGCACCCCGAGAAGGCGTCCATGAAGGTCAGCAGCTAGTGTCCCGAAGTAGAGTCGACGAGCTGGTCAATGCTGGGAAGTGGAAAGCTGTCCTTTGGGTAAGCTTTATTCAAGTCGGTGTAGTCCACTCACATGTGCCACTTTCCGTTAGATTTCTTCACGAGGACCACGTTGGCGAGCCAATTTGGATAGAAGATTTTCCGGATGAAGCCGGCTTCGAGGAGTCTGTCCACTTCCTCGGCCGCTGCTCGTTGTCGTTCCGGGGTGAAGCCCCATTTCTTCTGCTGCATAGGCCTGCAGGTTGGCTTCACCTGGAGTCGATGAACCATGACTTTGGGATCAATTTCCGACATGTCGGCAGGCGACCAGGCGAACACGTCCATGTTGGTCCGGAGGAAGCCGATCAGGCGGTCCCTTTCGAGGGGGCTCAGCCAGAGCCGACCTGCACAGTTAGCCCTGGATAATTTTGTCTTAATGGAATTTGGGTAATAAGCTCACCGGATTCTACCCGTTGCTGGTAGGGGTCGTCCCGCACCTTCAGGGTTTCGATGGGCAGCGCCTGGTCTGATGCCTGGGCCGGCGCCTCGGCCGTTTACTTATTCTGGCTTGGGGATTTAGCCGGTTGCTTTGCTTTATGAGTCGCAATATAGCACCGCTTAGCTATCAGCTGGTCCCCACGAGCTTTGCCTACTCCTTGGTCGGTGGGGAACCTCACGAACAAGTGGTAAGTCGAGATCACAGCTCGGAGGGCATTTAGCCCTGGTCGTCCAAGAATGGGGTTGTAGGCCGAAGGGAGACAGACCACAAGGAAGTCCGTCCTCTCAGTACTTTCTCGAGGAGCGAGCCCGACCGTGACAAGAAGGCCGACCTTGCCCTCGACCGGGACCGAATCCCCAGTAAATCCGACAAGTGGAGCATTTATTCTTCAAAGCTGGCTTTCCGTCATCCCCATTTTTTGATAGGCGTCGTAGTATAAAACATTTGCTGAGCTTCCATTATCAACTAGGACACATTTTACATCAAATTTATTTACAATCATAGAGATGACCACAACATCATCATGAGGAGTTTCAACTCCTTCCAAGTCCTTGTCCGAAAAGGAAATGGCTTCGGAGGCGCGCAGGCGCTTCGGAGAAATCCTTTCCTTGGTTGGTTCTTCAGCCGAGTTTCCTTCTCCAATGGTGTTGATGGTGCCGGTGATAGGCCTGTTGTTATTTGGATTTTTAGGTGGTGCGGCATTTTCTGCGGGCCTTCTTTCCTCACGCCGGTTCCGCACAAACCGGTTGAGCACTCCGCGACGGATGAGTGCCTCGATCTCGTCCTGGAGTTGAAAGCAATCCTCCGTGTGATGGCCGTGGTCTCGGTGGAAGCGGCAATACTTCCTTGGATTGTGCCGAGCTTCGGTATCCCGCATTGGGAGAGGAGGTCGGAAGTAGTCCCGACCTTCTATCTCCATAAGGACCTCTGCTCGGGGGGCATTCGTCGGGGTGTAACTCTCGTACCTCCTCGAGGACATTCGTGGCCGCGGTGGAGATCTCGGTCGAGGCGGAGATCTTGGTCAATGCCGTCCCTGCGGTCGAGGCAGGCTCCTCAGCCGAGGCAGGTTCTTGTCTCAGCGGGGAGACCGACTTCTCAAGCGGCCGCGCTCTTCGCGGCGCTTCTTCTGCTTTTTCGAGGCCTACTCGGTCGCGCCCTTTCTAGAGGCGATGGCCTCCTCGGCCTTCACGTACTTACGAGCTCGGGCTAGCATTTCGGTGAAGTCAGCGGGGAAACTCTTCTCAATGGAGAGAGGAATCTGTAGGAGCGGGGCTCCGTCTTTAGCGCCGACATGGCGATCGACTGGTCGAGCTCACGGACCTCCCAAGTCGCAGCGGTGAAGCGGTCAAGATATTCTTTGAAGGATTCCCCCTCCTTTTGTTTGACGTCCAAGAGGGAATCCGATGTCCGCCGCTGGCGTCGGCTAGCAGCAAAGTTGGTGGCGAACTGCCTGCCGAGCTGCTCAAAGGAGAATACCGTACTCGGCTTTAGTCCCGAGAACCAAAGCCGGGCCGTACCCCGAAGAGTGGCTGGGAAGGCTTTGCAGAGCACAACCTCCGAGGACCCTTGCAGTGCCATGAGGGCTCGGTAACTCTCCAGATGATCGAGGGGGTCGGTAGTTCCGTTATAGGGCTCCACTTGAGGCATTTTGAACCTCGGTGGGACCGGCTCGTCCTCGATCTGAGGAGAAAATGGGGACTTGGTGGTAAACTCGAAGTCGCCCTCGTGCCTTGCCTTCCTGCTATGAAGCGCCTCAATTTGGCGCTCAAGATTCTCGACCTTCCTGTCGAGTTTCTGAGTCTGGGGGATTGCCACGGTAGTCTGCTCCGGCTCATGACAGTCCGGGGCTGACTCAGCTTCTGAAAGCTGCGGCCTTCTGTCTATGCTCCTTCCTGGTAACTCTCTCCGGGGAGACGCCCGGACTGAGTCTTGGCGACCGCATCGTTCTTCATTGTTAGCCCTCGAGGAGCCGTGGAGGTTTTGGCCCTGGGACATCGGGCCATTTGGAGGAAGCACTGGCTGGACCTGGGCCTGCGGAGGCGGCATATGCGGGGCTTCCGCGCGTTGCAACCTCTGGACGGCGGCGGCCAAAGCCTGGACCTGCTGCACCAGAACGTTAAACTGTTCCAACTGGACTTGAGGATTGACCGGAGGTGGCGAGTTCTGGACAGAGTGTCCAGAACTCGCTGGCGGGCGCCGGAAAGTATTGGAGGCTCCTTTACTTCTCAACTTCATGGCCACGACTCGGGCCCTTCCTCTAACGCCAACTGTTGCTGGAAATTGGACCCGAGGGCAACCGTCGGGTAAGGAGGAGAAGCTCCGATGCCGGTGTGGCAGAAAGCGGTCCGTCGGCGAGCGGCGTCCTTCAGCAGACCTGTGACAAGCCGGTGGCCGGGGTTTCCGGCGCCGACCCTCCGATGCTTAAGTCAGAGAGGGGGCTTAATGAAGAAGAAAGGAGATGTGCGTTTTTGAGTTTCAGAGTCCAACCCCCACTAAGATAGAAGGGTTCCCCTTTTATAGTGGGGTACTGGATTACCTGTGATATGACGAGACGAAGTTACCGTGTGATTGAGTGTGTCGTGCGAATTAATACATAATCGTGCGAATTAATGCCTTACCATAGGAGATCAGGCCGGAGCCCAGGAGTTGTCATGGCTGATCAAACGCTGCCAAGCAGATTTGCCGTGGAGGGCTTGAGATCCGTAGATAGCTGGAGGTACGCGTATTAATTGTTGAGTAAGTCGAAGGTCTGCAGAGACCATGCGCATTAGTTGTTGAGTAAGTCGAAGGTCTGCAGAGACCATGTGCATTAATTATTGAGGACGGCGGTAGGATGTGGTTTCTGGTCGTACTCTAGATGGATGTGGCTGGTTCTAACTTCTAAATTCCAATGGGAGTATTTTTTTTTTGTGACTATTTTTTTTATTTTACAAAATAATATATTTGTGTGTGTGTGTGTGTGTGTGTGTGTGTGTGTATTTGAAGGGAAGGAGGTTCTAACTTCTAAATTCCAATGGGAGTTGGGGACTGGTTGGATTTTAAAGTGATGGCATCGGGAGTTCCGCAACGACAGGCGCATGGATTCCTAGAAGAATGCTCTGAAACAAGCCAACCAACAAACGATTGTTCCATCGGCCAGGCGGCAGCGAGCTGCCGTGACAACGCACTTCGTCGTCCTCCCATCTCTCTCTCTCTCTCTCTCTCTCCCTCTCCCTCTCTCTCTCTCTCTCCCTCCCTCTCTCCTCCCCCCCCCCCCCCCCCCCCCCCCCCCCTTCAAAATGGCAGAGAGAGAGAGAGAGAGAGAGAGAGAGAGAGATTGATAGGGACGTTGCCCTTGGTGGTCGGCTCCGCGATGATCAAATCCCGACAAACAATACAGGCCACGCCCTTCCTCCTCCCTCCTGCTCCACTCCCTGCCCCACCCTTCTCGGCTCTTCTTTTCCCTCCTTGTGCTGCTTCCATAACGCCATGTACTTTTCTAATGACAGGCCATAATAATGGAAGCAACGCAAATCTATTTTGGCACTTCTTTTAATGTGATTTTGCCATCATCACCAACTTCTCAAAACTTTTATTATCACTGTCGACCGAGAACGTTAAGCTGCTGATCCACCACTCATCTCATCCCTGCATGGCTAAAACTTTCTTTTTATTATTTCTCTTTAACCCCTGCAGAGTAAATTTGTTTTTCTTGGAAAGAAACCTGCAAAGGAGAATTCTTCTTGCCAATATTTTACTGCTGAGGGATTACAAATGAAAGGGATGGTACATGGAATGCAAGGCAAAAGAGACTCCCATGGATGTCCGCATCTCATCTCCTTTAGGATATCCCAGTCTCTGGCAAAAAGTAAGAGGAGATTAAGAGTTCTACGACAGAGGAAAAATAGCGAGGGATGCTACAAAAAAAATCACTCAATACTTGCTTCGTTTAATGGCAGGATGCAAAGCGATTTTTTTTTTTTTTTGAGTTACTTCAGGATTATCCAAAACTAATAATGCAACAACTAGCCTTTGATCCTCGGCAAGCAGTGCCTATTGGTCGAGGGGAGAGAGAGAGAGAGAGTAGGAAACAAAAGTATTTGTATAAATTAAAAAAAAAAAGGCTTGTGCGTGCGCGTGGTTGTACTGAGAGAAGAGGAATGGGCGTTAACGAAAGGAGAAGCACTTGGGATGCGGGGTCCGGCCAACCAGCCCAAGTTAGTAACAGCTAAACGGAGGACGACCGGGCCATCGGATGGCCGGGCCCTGTCGGTTGTTAAGCGGCAGCAAGCGGGCAAAAAGCTCACGACGGGGGATGGGAAGGTTCTGCAAGCAAATATACGGCCAGAAACATTACTAAAACACTTCATTATGGAGCATTTATAATTGTCACGATGTGATTGCTTCATGCCCTCTCCGCTACCAAGATACCATCTTCTGGAAGAGATATTGGAGAATGACGTATACTAAGTCCATCACCAACTTTCCAATAAAATTGAATAAGTTTAATCTCTCTCTCTTTGTGTTTTATAGGTGCTCAAATATCGAGTGGGACAATTAACCGAGTCATGAGAAGTACGAACTCATGCATATTTTTTTTATATGTCATGAAGAGTGGATATTTGGCAAGTATACTAGAAATTTTAGGTGTCAGGTTTGAATGTCTGCATAGGAACTCCTACTCATGCTGCCAATATTCTGTCACCTTTCTGTTTCTCGAGTTTTCATTTAATTCTTCTGTAAATGAACCCAGATATATAGCTTGTTTTCTATTAATCTTTTATCTAGTTTGTTTCTCTAACTCTCTTCTCAGATAACTTTTAAATAGAGATAAAAATAAATAAAGATTTACCAAAAAAAAAGGAATTTCATTATCATTTCACATTAAAGGGAGAGAAAAAAAAAGGAAAGAGTATCCAAACATTTCTTCTTTTTTCAGTAGGGTGATGACTCATGACAATGCACCAGGTGATATTTACTTACACACAAGCCTTTTGTCAAGCTCCTATCATCATTGTTACCACGCATAAATGTATGAGAACCTCGATGGAAGCCCTTAAGCACCGTGAGGTCCCTCTTGTGTCTCCTTTACATCTTCCAATCAAATCACCCACTATGGCCACCATCCATCAACTCGACCGAGCAGTTAGTGGGACCTATTTTTACTGGGTTGGTGAGTCAAAGTGGATTGGCACATTCTTTACTGACCATTTTTGAATCTTTTGATGTGTTTGAACTTTGCACTAAAGAGACGCTCATGGAGATATTTGGTTCGGCCTAGTGCCTGTTACAGTGTTCTAGGTACAGCCTTTAAGGCTTAATTAACTAACATTCCAGGGTTTAAAACTGCTCCTGCCGTCCTCTCGCAAAAATCTAAGATATTACTCATAGATTTCTCTCTCTCTCTCTCTCTCTCTCTCTCTCTCTCTTTGGGACATAAGGTTTTTCAATTGATAAAAAACAATTGGGATGGTCTGTAACAAGTTTTTTTTCTTGGAACTCTGAAATAGTTAAGAGGTTCATAGCTCATGCAGACGAGGCATAATGCACATGCCTTCGGACCACAGCAGGTTTACAGAAACAAGTCTCGAGCCTATCACTTTCAAGGATTTATGAGCCTCTCATTTCCATCTCAAACCCCGCTTGCAGGCGCTTTGAGATCTTTAAGATCTAAAATATCTCGCCCGTAGCACAACTCTTCCGAGTGCCAGTTAATTTAATCAGTATTAGCATAATTTTAGAGATCATATGATAATCTGTATCACTCATAATATTTTTCTTTATTAGCGTAATTCTGAATCAACCTATATTATTTTTCTTTATTAGCATGATCTCGTTAGAATAATTTTAGAGATAATATAACAACTTATATTAGTCAATAATATTTTTCATTGTTAGTATGACTCTATATTAAGCTATATTATTTTTCTTGTATTAAGTCTGTATACGACTATATATAAGTTCTGAGATGTACCAAATACGATGGAATAGAAAATAAAATCACTTTTCTTCCTCTTTTTCTATTATTTTTCTTTTTTTTATAAATATTTTAATAATTAGATCTTCGAAATCTTTAGTTGGATAAGCAAATCATTCCGATGAGAAGGAATGTTCTGGTCTGGTCTAATTCAGATCAGCAGTTCCAGGTTGGATGGAGTTTGACGCAATGATCACAATGCATGAGGTGGTTGAGGCTTCCATCAATAACAGCTGCTCTAAATTAACAATAGTAGTTGAGTCCTGTTTCTTGGTGAGTGGGCCCTCCATAATTGGTCGACTAGTTTACAGGGCATGGTAAATAAGTTCTCTAGCTTGCGGGACCACGGTTGGGAGAGTGAAGTCTACACGCGAATGCTGCAGAAAGAAGAACTTTAAAAAAAGGTCATATACAACAATGCGGTTTAGTTTGGAGATGCATGCAAACATGCAAAGCTTTGGACTAAAATGAATTTAACCCAACCACATCTAACTCATGCAACAGCATTCATTTGCATTTGTCTTACAAACAGTTTTGATCAATCACTTTCTTGCAGCAATCTTCTGGCCCTTCAATTTCTGCACTCTAGCTTGTAAGGCCAAACTAAAAAGGTAGAGATAAAAATCAAACCTAAGTCTGCAAACACCCACAGAAATCTGTCGCGATTGTTTAAGTTGAAGTGGTCTGGCTTTATTTTAATTATATTTTTGGTTATTATTTGATGCAGCTTAACTGGGCTATATGATGCTGGATTCGTGGTTAAAAATTAAGTATTTGTTGAAGCACAAAGGTGCCGAAGAGTGTAAAATAAGCCCAGGAGATTATGCATTCAGCTAAGTTTGCTTTTGAAGAGAAAATTCAAAATGGGAACGAGTGTCGATATGGAGTGTGCTTATGATACGGTTAAGTGGGATTACTTAATTGAAGTGATGGATCATTTTGGTTTCAGTACCATGTTTAATTATTAGATAGATAGAGGGTGCATGACTATTGGACTTTGGCAAGCTCATACCCTTTCACCTGCCCTTTGTGTAGTTTGCTATGTTGGTGGCTAATGCAGCCATACGAGAAGCTATTAAAATTAAGCAATTCATAAATCTCTATCGTCACTAGTTGCGGCAAACTATCAATATGTGAGGACCTGTACATGTGTGTGTTTAGTCCCATATTGGTTATGATAGAGGGCAGAATGGATCGTCCTGCTCAGGACAGGAGACCACCCCATTCCGGCCAAGTAGACCTTAGCCCTGACCAGGCGGGACCTCGGTCCCGCTAAAAGCCTGTCCGATCTCGGACCTTGCTGAAGGCCAAGCCGACCTCGGCCAGATTTCTCCACTGCTATGACATGCAGCAATCTCCTCTAAAGTTTACAACGACGATCCGTCTCGGCCAAGTTCGGGATGCCCTATGCGACGACGCGCCCCGATCCGAGTTCGGGGTGCCCTATGCGACCTCAAAGGCTAGGCCGACCTCACCAAATATTTGTCGTGGCCCCCCATGTCGGCACGACCTCAGCACCCTGCTAAGCGAGCAAGGTCGACCTCGGCCCCCACCAAAGGCCGAGCTAATCTCGCCCAGTACGCACCGCGGCCATGCCCTGCGGCAATCTCACCGCACCATACTTCGCTTAATGGCAACGTCAAGATACGTCGACAAATGACTATGCCTTACTGCCTGAGCCATGCCTGCCGACAAGGGCCATACCCTGTGGCACATGCCAGCGCTATACCGCATGCAGGGACATCCCAAACCGTGTGCCTCAAGCGAGCCATGGCCGACGCCATCTGGCTAGCACCATCTCCTCCCACGATGAGGACAGGCCATACCTCCGCCACCTGGGCACCTCCACGGAGACTATAAATAGCCCCATCAGGTAACGCCTAGAAAAACCTTTTGGCCAATAAATACTCTACGTTAACTTAAACATCGGAGGGCCCTCACCGGAAACACCGGTAAAGCTTTGTGCAGGTACGTCGGTGCACGGGAGGTGGCGTCCTTTCTCTCTTTTGACCGGCAGCTCTCCCGACTCCTCTGGCATGGTCACCCTCAGGCCAGATTTGAACCACAACAGGTTACTTGCTGGATAGATCTTCAATGCTTATACAGGATCAAAGAGCCCAAATAATACCTTCTGGATAGACTTTTTGGGTGAGGTCTTGAGTTGTGACAAATGATATCAGAGCGGACCCAACCATTAACCTATGTGGACGATAAAACACTGCACCACAGATTCATTGGAGCTGACCACGGGCCGATTGCAGTGTTTGTGATTAGATTTGAACTTTTAGCCTAACGAGGACGTCAAGGCCTAAACGGAAGAAAATATATCTAAATCTCATGTCTTTTTCAGTCTATAGATGTATACAATACTAGTATGCGGTATGGTACGAGATAATGAGATGTACTGAGTATCGGTATGATACGAGATTGCGCACTGGTTTGGTACTGGTATCGCACGTTCGCTATGATGTGGTGCCGATCAGTACGACGAACCTTGGTGTAGAACTCTTGGAATTCAAAGCAAACAAGGAATTTGGCAACATTTGGGCACTCATTTATCTTCTGTTCGTCTTCTGCTAGCTGATCTTAATGATTTTCTTGATAAAATTAATGTCGGCTTGCTAGCTGCAACTGGACTCACTCATCTCAGATGGGCAAAGTTGTGCATCCCAGGCCGGTCCTCTCGTCTATTCCTGTCTGCTTGCTCCCTAATAATGATGTGCCTATCAGTGTTATTTATAGATTGAAAGGATCTTTATAAATTTTCTGTGAGGCCATGATTCATCTCAAGGGAAGCTGCATCTCATTTCCTGGAATCTGATTTGGTAGTCGAGGAGTAATGGAGGGCTCGGATTGCATGATCTTAGAACAAGGAGGCTGGCTCTTATGGCCAATTCTACAGCTCAGCTTGTTCTTCAACCTGAGTCTCTCTTGGCACATTGAGTTTCTGAAAAATATAACTTCCATGGCATCTGTATGTTGGGGGGAACAGGACTTTTGCAATTTGGTGAGATAAATTTGTGATGCAGCTAAAATTATTGATCAGGAGGTTTTCTGGCAGATTGGTAGCTATATCAGAATGGATTTTCTCGATGATCGTTGATGTGCTAATCTAGTCTTAATCGAAGCTTATTGGCTATTAATGCTGCAATGTGTGCAAGCCTATTTCATAGAAGAAGATAGGACCTGGAATACTCAGATGGAATCAAATACTTGGATCTGATCTAATGGTTGGCTATGTGACACGGGCGATATGAGCTCTAGCATATAACCCTAAAGAGAATGCAAAGTATATAAAACTCAAAAAAACACTATATTGTCAAATTATATAAGGATCCATGCAGGATGTACTTAGCCACACATTCTATGCATTGAATATATCTTAAGTACTACTTATATAAAATCAAAGTATTTAAAATAATACTTTTCGACTAATTTTTTTGGATGAGTTACTGAATTGTTGCAAATATCAAAGTAAACTCGAGCATGGTCGATGTGAATTGGAGATACTGTAGTACATGCCTATTTGAGTTGACCATGAATCGATCGTAATGTTTGTGATTAAATTTGTAATACCTGAGATTGAAATTTAAACGGATTTAGATTCTTAGCTTAATAAGAATGTTTGGGCTTAAACAATGTTTAGTCTTATATTATTTATACATTATATTGATATTACGTACATATATCTAAGTAAAAAAAATCTAAATAATATTTTTCAGCTGGTCGTGGGATCCTAGTTTGCTGCAGATGTTCTTCCTGCTCGAATTTCGTTGCAACAGTGTGAGGAAAGGAGACAGTACAAAAGAGGCATAATTAGGATGATGATCTGGAGAAACAGTTTTGAGTTTGGAAACTGTAAATTATTCTTAGAGTACAACTGTTTTAGCGGGAGGTGAAATGGGGCAGGTTACCTAGTCAATCTTTAATGGCTAAAAGGGGAATTAATGATGCTCGCTCTGCTTTTTGCGATCTATGTTTTGACCAACTAGAAGATGTTGGGCGTGTACTTGTTCGTTGTCAGATTGCTGGAGCCACTTGGAATCATATCGTTCGGAGGTACAAGATGGGTGCCCAATTGGATTCATTACCGTCCTTAATTGTCTTCCACTGCCACCGTTAATGATGAAGACAAGACCTTAATTTCTCCTGCTAGATGGCACTAAGGAACTCAAGAAATCAAAGAATTTCAAACAACCAAGACAGCAGTGGAAATAAAGAATGGAATCCTACCTAATCAAATCAAAGGAGTAGAAATTATGTCTCTTACTCAACGAAGATTGAAAGAAAATTACGCCTAAATTTATTGTGAGAGCTGACACTTGGCATCAAGAAGGACAACAGTGGAATTCCATTGGTTGCACATTAATTACGGTGGTTTCCAGTTATTTTTTTAAATCTCATTATTTCTGCCAAAGCTGGCCGTGCCGTATTGATTATTTCTGTCAAAGCTAGTGTGGGTCGGATTGGACCATGCGTGCTGCGGGTCAGCGCTACTGTACTTAAGGAATACTCGGCTATAATGATCGATTAAATTTAGAGATGCATAGATAGTATATGGAGAAGCTAAACATGATTAGAGATGGCATAGTTGTTCAGACTAAATATATAGTTGTTCAGACTAAATATATATATGGAGAAGCTAACGGATTGTAGATTAGGTGGTCTCGTATATGGTCAATCACTTCAGGGATACCTTCTAGGTCAGAGAGAGATACTATATTTTGATCTTTTTGGACGTGCATATACTAAAATTGTATGAAACATCCGTTGTTACTTGTTACAGTGGTTCTTTCTTTCAAAGCTAGACTTTAATATAATTGAATGGGCCTTGCGAAAGCGGTCCCCTCCCCTGTAACCTACTGTTCCATGCCTTGCTAGCCCCAGTGCTGCGAGCAGTGGCTCTAAGAACAGTGGTCTAAAACGATCAAAGGTTTCAAGCACAAAAACAGTTACTGCAGCTGCGGCAGCAAAGCTCCATAGATTTAGCTTCAAAGCCCCGCCACCCCCTCTCATGGCCTCCTCCATACTACCAATTAACGCTCAGAAAAAGCTTTCGAGCTTTACGACGAGGCCCAAGGATGTAGCCGCTGAGGCCAGCTAAAGCTAGGTGGGTGGCTACCAGCGTGGAGAGACTGAGGAGATCTCCAAGTGAGCCAACCAAATCACAGAGGGACTGCCAAAAAGACAGGAAAAAAAAAAAAAAGCCCCTCGCGCATGCAGAAACCTTCTCTTCCCAAGACTTCACGTTAATGGTTTGCTCCATCTGTTCGGGCATGGCAGCATTCACGGCTTCATGCTCTCTTCCTTTCTTTCTTTTCCTTTCTTCTATGCATTCTAATGAGTAAGTGGAGCTTAATATGTTAATGATTGTAGTTTTTGAACTAATGATTGGACCTTTTGCAATCTAGGCAATAGGCATGTAATGCGTCGAGGTTGTTAAGAAGATAGCAAGAGCTATCTTTTCTTCCAGATAGTCAATAATTAGAGCTTTAGCAAGAAAAAGTAGACATCAGTAGGGCAAGCATTCCTGGGGCCTACCACATGATCTAGAATGCATCACATCTGAATCCGATCGCCAAAAAGACCAGTCTCCAAAGATGGTGGATTTTGGGATGACATAGAACTGACCAAGTGCTGTGATTATATGCCATTGGAAAGCCTAAAAATGCTGATAGCCTTAGCCATGTGATATAATGGTATATATGCATTTGAGGGAACATGATATTCAGAAGATACACACCTACGTACATCAGGCAATGAAAATAATGGCCATCTTTTAACCAGTTTAGAATGCTTCCGGCAGGATGTAGTGGATGCTTTCATGGCCATGATAGTCCCTTAAAATGGAAAGAGTAACAGTGAATAGCAATAAAATACATATGTGCTCAGCTGATGGAAAGAAATTTGAATTTTAACTTAAAAAAATTATAGGGGATGGATGATAAAGTATGAAGCGCTTTGAGATCTATGCAAATGAATGGATGATAAGAAATGGAGTGTTTTAAGATCTATATAGGTGGATGGATGATAGAGACTGAAATACTTTGAGATCTATGCAGGCGGATAGATGATAGATGATGGATTGCTTCGAGATCTATGTAGATGAAATAATGACAGGGGATGGAGTGCTTTGACATATGTCCAGATATGTGAAATGATAGAGGATGGAGTGCTTTGAGATTTATACAGATGGATGGATGATAGATAAAGCATATTGAGATTTATGCAAGTGAATGGATGACAGAGGATGGACACTTCGAGATTTGTACAGGAGGATGAATAATAAAAAATGGAGTGCTTTGAGATCTATGCAGGTGAATGGATGATAAAGGATACAGTACTTTGAGATCTGTGCAGGTGGATTGATGGCAAAGGTTGGAATGCTTTGAGATCTATGTAAGTAGATGGATGAAAGAGAGGATGGAACGCCTTGAGATTTGTTTAGATGCATGGATGATAGAGGATGAAGTACTTTAGATCTGTATAGGTAGATAAATGACAAAAGATATAGCACTTTAGGATCTGTGCAAGCGGATGGATGATATAGTACGAAAAGCTTTGAGATTTGTGCAAGCAGATGGATGACATATGGAGTGCTTTGAGATCTATGCTGATAGATGAATGATAGAAGATGGATCGCTTTGAGATTTATGGAGGTGGATATATGATAGAAGTTGGAGCAGCTTAAGATTTGTGCTGACGGATGAGTTATAAAGTATGGAGCACTTTGAGATCTTTGTATATGGATGAATGAGAGTGGACGAAACGCCTTAACATCTATACAAATGGAATAATCATGGAGAATGGAGCGCTTTGAGATCGTATGAAACCTATGATCTGGCCTTTAGAGTCAATGATATTTTGGTCTTTTTTTACTCGATTAACGGAGTTAAGATCCAGATGGATAATTGGACTATATTACAACAAAAATGAAGTTTGATAACTAATTGAAATTTTTTAAACTTTTAAAGTCTAAATATAGATGTTCCAAACTTAGAGGTTGTCTCTATAATTTTATCTTTGAAATATCTTATCTATTAAGTCTGTGATGGAATGGTAAAATAGACATAATTATTTCTATTATCTGAAGACCACCGTTTGAATACCTAATATGCATTACTCCGACGCTACCGTAATAGCTGCTGAGGAATTTTAGATTTTTTTAGTTTCCAACAAAACCATTTGGGATTTTTTTGAAAAAAAACCAGGTCGAGAGATATTCCGGTCAATACTGGTTTGCACATTTAAAACTACATATAATAGGAGCCGTTTTAGGCTATAAAAATATTGCTGGTTTTGTCTCATGTACTTGACGAAAGTGATAATATTTGTCTATTCTAAGCATATCGTTAGTACTAGACTTCTAGTCTCATGTAAATGATTGCAACGAAAGAGTTCATTTGACTGAATGCAAACGCATTAAGAGGATGAGCCAAACTCACTTTTCCATAATCAAACATCAATAGATGATTGATTGAAAGATATTACGGAACTTATCAGGGGCATATACATAGGTTGCTAGCTTTGTCCAATGCAATCCATAGCCTTCTGTTCATAAAAAAAAAAAAAAAAAAAAAGTAATCCATTGCCTTGTGCAACAATGGAACATATTCATTTCCAGAAAACCGAGATATAGAACGTACACATGTACAGCAGCTATGGATATAGATGTAGATATGGGTGTTTCCTGCAATGGATTGCAGTGCATCTGTCCCTGTACTTCATCTCGTTCAGAAAAAACAAAGATTCCAAGCTCTCTTCTCGCACGCCATCTCATTTTAAACCCGGATGACTTTGGTAATAAAAAACCAGTTTACAAGAGAGATAAAAAGCGGAAAAGAGTCCAGTACGGAAAGGGTGAAAACCTGACGTGGACTTTGACCTCATGAGAGAAGGGGGGAGAGAGTGACAGAGAGAGAGAGGGAGGGGGGAAAGAAGAAGAAGGAAGGGGGCGGCACAATGGCCGACGCGAGCCCCCACTTACTCCTTTCCCTTGCCAAATTCCAAACGACACCCCAATTAGATGCACTGCGCTTCTCCTCTCCAGGGTTTCCAAGTCCACCGTCCTTCCCTTCTTCTTTCCTTGTCCCCTGGGACAAGCCAGCAAACTCCTAGGCCACGTGGGACGTCAAGCGGGTCCCCACCGGTCAAACCCAAGGCTGAGCCGGTGTGCCCTCCAAAGAGAGAAAGCAAAAGGCTAGGTCGCATAGAAAAAGAATTAAGACTGGGCTTGGTACAAAGCAAGGTAGAAAAAAGAGAGGGCAAGGAGGGGACTGGATATAAGAGAGAGCAGATCGGATCAGCTCCCGCATCTTCGCTGTTGCGCTTTTCTCTCCTTTTGATGCCTTCCTCGCCACTGCTTTTCACGACTCCCAACACTCCCCTCCTCTCTCACAAGCTATGAGGGGGGTACTCCTAGTAGCAAGCTTCTCTGCCTTCCCCTGCAAAAGCTTGGTCCTGCTCGCAGCCCTAAACCAATAAATACTGGAAAAGGAGAAAACGATGCCACAAAGGAGATGAGAGCAAGGGGAGGGGCCACACACAAGGGGGGTAATTTAAATCTAATTCAGCCATCCTCATGATCACTGTCTGTCTGTACATGTCTTATTACATAACCCAACAACTTAAGAATCCTTCTTTTAAGGAAACAAAAATTCTATTCCCTCCCTATCCTAAGATCGAAAAAAAAAAAAAGTAAGAAGAAACAAAGCAATAGGAAGGGAGAAAAAAAAAAGAAAAGAAAAAAAAAAAATCTGCAATTCAATTCTCCTCCCAAATTGCATGTACAAATCTTCCCCATGGCTGAGCTTCAAAATTCAGCCTCACCCACCATCAGTAGCAATCTTGTAATTGCTTCTCCAGTCTCCAAGTCCAGGAGGCAAAGCATGCCCCCAATTTGATCAGCATTTACACCTCTCACCTTCGTACCATGGAGCTATAGATATATATCAACTGCCGATAGCTGCCGAGGGCACGGAGCACATCCCTCAAAATCGCAGCAGTTCCTCCACAGTTGACTTTTTTCCTTCCCTGAACATTTCTACTGTTGGTGCTCAAAATTTGTCCTAGGTTTGTTCTTTTAATTTTTCCCTTGGCTTACTCGTCCTTCACAAAGATCTTGCTTATGAAATCTTGGAACCTTCTGGAATAGAGTTTCGGATCCACTGCTGAGATGGAATTGGGATCGGCCTGCAATGACTTGTAGGCATGCTCCAGCTTCTTGGTGATATCGTAGTCCTGGAGGATGTCGATGATTCCAAAGTAGAGGATCACGTCATCGATTTCACCACTTTGGGCAGGTGCAGACTCGGACTCACTCCTCAACAAGTGCTCTGCTCTTGCTGGCATGTTTGAGCCCAGCCGAATCAATGGTTTCCTGATCAAAGAGAAGTCATTTTGAAACATCAGATACACATGGATGTGATTTTAAATTAGAATGTTTGAAACATGAGTATTTGGCTTGTATTAAATATGATCAGCAATCATTTTACCGAAAATAATTAAGAAATCATATTATCTCCTTTGTACACAGTTGGAGCAAACAGCTAGGGCCCCAATGATGCCACACTCAACTTATGTTTAGACCAGCAGAGGGCAATGGAGTCAGCATCATGATGAGATGCTGCATTATCTCGCTTAAAATGTAGATGTCGGGACCTGGTGAGGCAGCTAGGAGGCCACCAATTTAGAAGTGCTTTGCTGGATCCATTAAATATTTTCATAGAAACAGATGTAGACTGTTTGTGATCACTAGTTGATGGTGAATCAAAGTTTAAAGGGGGGGCTTAACTGAAGGTTTCAGCTCTGAAGTTTACGGAAACATGACAGCATGAAATCATCCAGCTTTTCAAGGCAGCTACAATGATCTTGACAGTTACAAAGCAAAATCCCAGAAGCAAAAGATTTGCATTAGTGATTGCCTTTATCCTTGAAGGAAGGCAGAAAATGACTCCTAAAATTACTCCACCATATTTTCCCGTTTAGAAATAAGCCAGTGCAAGCAGAGTAATTTCTAGGTCCAATTAGCATATTCAACAATCAAGTTCAATAAAAGGATGAATCTGAAAACTACTATTCTACTATAGCAAGAATCAAGCTCAACAACAAGATCCTCTTATAACTTTGTGAGATGGATTACAACAACCAGTGTCACCATCATCGCGCTAAGAAGAATATAGCCGTAATAAATCTAAAACAATAAAATCAAGCGGTTGTTTTCCCTTTCAATACAGCACATAGCTTGAATTTTAATTGGCTATTGCTTACAAAACCATGGACCCAAAAACTTTATTATACTTAAATAGGAATATCAAAATTAAACAGTAAGACATACCGGCCATCCAGAATCCGATTCATATCTTGACAGTCTGACTCATAGAAGCATAACTCGGAGAATCCCCCTCTACCTTGAAATGATTCCCTCTTGCCAGAAAATTCTGATCAAGCAATGTACTTTGTATTAGATCAAACCAGGATATCCAATCAGGCCCTTTATGTCTAAGAACATGGTTACTGAAGCCATCAACTTACCTGGAGAAGCAATATATGGAGACAGACAGATTTTAGAAGCTGAAACACCATCACGAAAGTGAACTCCCACCAAGAGGCTATAATCCATAATCCTCTCAGATTCCAAAAATCCACAGTCCCGCTTAATCTGCCTGAAGATGCAAAGAAATTATCAGACAATAGACAAAAAAAAGTACAGCTCAGGTCAATACAGTCGAAGCATCCTAAAATTAGAAAAGCGTACTTACTCAAAGAATTCTTTAAACCAACATCTTTGCAGGCGAAATACAAAATTGAGGTCAAGGTCCTTGAGGGTAGTCGTCTCATCAATCTCTGCCTCAGCCTTGTCAGTTGTTCGACCATGGGATGAACCTTTTAGGTCAAACCGCCTATGTATGTGATACTCTGAGCAGAAAAGGTTGCCCATTACAATGAAACGAACCTGTTTTCCAGCCACATGCAAGCATTGTAAGAGCAGAGAACAACCAATGCATGTAACAATGAAGTAATACAGAACAGTTTTAAGAACAGCTGAAATAATAAAGCCTATAAATTTCTGTTCAACATTTACATACCTTCTGCCCACCTATTGGCTTTACACAGTGCACGCCATAGAACTTTGTGACAAGTGAGTTCTCATACTGACGGACATGTTGGTAGTAACTGGCTAACATCCTAATAAGCACCTGTAAATATGAAGCAAATGAAGGACCCAGCAACTGAATTCTAATTCGATTCTAATCCATATGTCTGCCAAGATAAACTAATACAGATACAACCAAACAAATTTCCAGCTCCAGTTTTGCATTTGCAGGAAAACATGCATACTCACATTGCCAAGTTAATCTCAAAATCTGTTGCACATATTTTTTTTTTAAAAAGAAGCAATCCAAATTCACTGATTGCATCTGAATTGAAAGCATGAAGGCAAAACGATCTAACCTGTAGGGCTAATAGGATTTGGAGCATCAAGCACTTAGGAAAATAATGGAGCTTGTTTCCACAAAGAAATTACAATACCATATTACTAAGCTACAGGGGAAGTTATATTGCTCAGGTAGGTAAGGCAAAGCATACCCATTTCACTAATTGCATCAATACTAATGGTGGCAACCATAGGCAATGAGCCTTATCCCAACTAATAGGGATCCGCTCCATGAATCATCATTTGTCAATCTTCCTAATTTAAGGGCTTCCATAGTAACACTACACAGGAAAAAAAATAAAACCCCTAACCAAAAAGGTAAATTCCATTTTCAAGTTGAGTAAAAGCCCTTGTTAAATATGAATATGAATATAGATGTGCTTAAAAGTAACATACAGAATGAAAATCAGTCTTCTAACCTTCACTTCAGATTTTTTCACTGTCTTGATCATGAATCTGTCATCTTGGGTCAGATAGAAGAAACTGCCGCTCTTCCCAGGTGAAGATAGTTCACGCAATGCATCATCACCACAGATAGCGAGCATATAATCCGCAGGATCCACAGAAAACAAATTTCTCAAGTGTCTGAAAGCCAGAAAAAAACCCATCATTCTATGTACCAAGCCAAAACCAAATGAAATGAATCGCGACAAATACTCAATTAGATGCATTTAATGTCTTATACACATTGCACCTATGAAATTGCCTCCACATCGCATGGATGGAGGTAAAGCTACCTGAAGACCATGGGGCAATAATCCTTCCATCGAAACTCAAAAGACTGGTGGGGTGGAGTAATCTTGGATCCCTCAGGAGGAAACCTCGTCCAGAATTTCTCCCTTGGATCAAAATCTGCTGGTCTGAGCTCTCTCATCTGCGTCGAAGCTGGCTTCCCCACAGAGTACCTGAAACACAAAATCAAGTAACTATAAGAAACCCTTCCTCTATCCAATTATTACAAATGCCTAGTGGGCACTACAGGGAACAAAAGACATTGCGCCATCCACCTGATTCCCAGCTGAAGGTTTAACATGAGATCATAGTTCTTGTGGCCTTTGGATATTGTCTGCCCGGGCTTCTTCACCTCCCCGACAGTCAAGCAGCACAGGCTCCGGCGCTGCGCGGCTTCGATGCCCCCACAGCCCGAGTCGAAGGAGGTCCCGTCCCTGTACAGCATCGACGCCTCGAGGGGGTCGATGATGTCGCATGTGATGTCCCCGGCCTCGCCGTCCGACTCCCAGATGCAGATCCTGGGGAAGTTCTTCTCGGAGGCGGCGGCGGCGCTTGCCCTTCCAGGCGCTCCGTCCACCGACGACCTCTTCCTCGACGTTGGGAACAGCGGTGGAAGGAGCAATGCATCATCCAGCGGCGAGAAGGGGCTCCTCCTCCCGCCGGCGATCTCCTTCCGTCCGCCGGCGACGGCGGCCGGGTAGTAAGTGCCGTTGAGGGTCTTTGGCTCCCCCTTGCTCCAGCTGCCAACGTAGCAGCTGCCGTCGGGCCAGGTGTAAACGCCGTTCCCCTTGGGAACGCCGTTCTCCCACTGGCCGTCGTAGCGATTGCCGTTGGCCCAGATGAGGACCCCGCGGCCGGAGATGATCCCGTTCCGCCACTCCCCGATATACTGGTTCCCGTTCCGCCACACGTACCGGCCGTGCCCCTCCTGGAGGTTCCGCCGCCACGTTCCCTCGTAGTAGTCCCCGTTCGCGTACAGCTTGCTGCCATACCCGTGCTTGCGGTCCGCGATCCACGACCCCCGGTACGTGTCGCCCTCCGAGCCGGTGAACGTCCCGAAGCCCTCCATCCGGCCGGAAAGGAACTCCCCCTCGAACGTCGCCCCCGACGGCCACGAGAACTTCCCTTTCCCGGCGGCCTTCCCCCGCCGCCACTCCCCCTCGTACATGCACCCGTCCGACCACAGGTACTTCCCCTTCCCGTGCGGCAGGCTCCCGTCAAACTCTCCCCTGTAGAGATCCCCGTTTAGCAGCACCTTCTCCACCACCGCCTCCTCCTCCACTCCGCAGGTGGTCGGCGTCACCCGCCGGCCCCCACCCTGCGATCTGCTCCTCGGGTTGTGGTGGTGGTGGTGGTGGTGCGCAACCGCCACGGTCGTCACCGCTGCCGGCGGCGCCGCCAGCGACGGCTTCTCGCCTCCCTCCTCTTCCTCCTCCTCACTGCCTCCTCCTCCTCCTCTGGTGGTGGCGTTGGCGTCGCCCTCCGGGCACAAGCGCCGCATTCCCCCACGGCCGCTCTCGAGCCCTAATCCCCCCCGACCGGACCTCGCATTTCTCCAGATCCCTCTAGGTAAACTCCCTCGCTCGCTCTCTGGCCGAAAACGAAATCAAACCAAACAAGGGCTACAGCGAACTAAACCAGAAGATGAAGTGATGGAAAAAGAGAAATCTTATAAAAATAGAACACCACGAAAAAGAGAGGACAGAGAGAGAGAGCCGGCCCTCCTCTTTGCGATGTTTTGCTTTAGCCTCAACCTAGGGAACGTTGCAGGGGATCCGGAGGATGCTGGAGGGCGACAAAATAAAATATTATTTTTAAGAGCAGCATTTTTTTTTTGTTCGAAATGCCGAAATTGCCCTCAAGGGTGAGCATAATATGCCAAATATGCCCTCGGGTTCCAACTGTTCCCCCGCTGGTATCATCGCGACACGACGGGGAGGACAAAGGCGGAGGAGGGCTTCTTTGGATTTCCCATTCGCCTGCCGCCAGCCGGGATTTCCCTGACGGATTCCGCCTCACCGCTCCACGCTCCACGCTCCATCCGTTTTCGCGAGTTTACAAAATTACCCTCCCGTCCCCTGCGGTCCCGCGGTCACCGCGTCGCGCTGCCGGAACCCACACCGCCACGGCACCAACCAAACGTGCGACCTCAAGTCCCTTCGCGGCCCAACCACTCTCCCAAAGCGGTAACTATACCGCACAAGTTCTCTCGTGCCAAATGGCTAGAGATACCAAGGTGGAAAGGTTAGGGGCCGCGAGGATACTTGGGCTAAGCTATTCTGTGTAACGGTAATGTGGGAAAGTTATGGGACGCGCCTATGTTTCTGGAACATTTTGAAGCCCAACGCATGTTTAAAAAAAAAAAAAAAAAAAAGGGAGAAAGAATGGCGCAGGCCGCGCAGCTGATTGGCTAGCTTCTCAACGTCACTCTGTTTCTTTCTCTTTTATTTTGCCTTCTAATTTACTTTTTATTTTGCAAAAAGATTCCTGGAGATATCTTTATCTTCGTCGCTTTCTATCCTGCCGCTTTTATCTAATTATTTCCTTAGTTTTCTATTGCAAACTCTGCCAAAAATGGGACGCACCTATGTTTAGGTCCAAAGAGACTTCGGGGAGAAATATTTAGGAGGTGGACAAGGGATCTCGTGTTGGACTTTTTATTTCGTTGGTAGAGAATTAATTGGAGGGTCGATTACTGTCACTATTATTGGGCAGATGCGACTATTTCGGGTCCGTGTCGATTGTTCTTATCGATATAACGATATTGTATGTTCTTGTTTACGGGTCTCCATAGGCAGGAAATTCTTAATTTTGATGTGCAAGAATATGAGTGGAGAGTTGGGAACAGCTAAGTTGAACGTTTTCCCATAACGACAATGATTAGAGATTTGGAATTTTGGATTTGATTACGTGATACGGATTATATAGTCATGTAATAATCATCCCTTTGTCTATAATCCGAAACTTGGCACCTGTTAAAAGTGACTTGATGGCCAAAAAGGGACACAAGGTATTTGGAGCATTAGCGTTTCAATCGAATGTTGAGGAGGTCCACCGGGAGTGGAAAGAACACGAAGAGATGAATGCGGCTCATGGACGGATGTCGAAAGTTTGTGTTATGTTATGAAATGGATACATGTGATGCAAAAGGCTGAAACACAACAACTTATAGGATGCTAGACTTTGAGACCTTCCATATTTGGCTTCATATGCAGTTATACCCCGATTGGAAAGGAAACCATGTTGACGGGAAAATGACTCAGGCAAGTTGATAGATGTTAAAAACTAATTATTATACAACTCTAATTATGACATGTGCTGATGCTAAAATCCAGCGGCAGATATGGAGGTCTGGAGAGCACCAGTCGATTCACGGAGAGAGGCTAGTTGGCATACAAAAAGAAAAGAAAGGCTTTTCGGATTGGCTCGATCTGATCCTCCAATGTGTAAGTCCAAAAAGATTTTGGAATAGCAATAGAAAAAATGAAAGTATAAAAAAAATTATTGTGTAATATCATTTTCTTTTGTTTGGCCACCTCTAGTCGACTTTCTTTGCTTTAGCTTTGTTACTTTGGCCTTCTCAGGTCGGCTTTCTGACCTCAGCCTTCTCAAGTTAGCCTTTTTCACCTCAATCTTCTCACTTTGACCTTCTCACCTCGACCTTCTCAAGTCGGCCTTCTTACATCAGCCTTTTCACTTCGGCCTTCTTAAGTTAGTCTTATCATCTCGGCATTCTAGTTAATTTTGGGAGCTCAATATTTAGGAGCTTGGTCTCAGACTCCTCACCTCGGCCTCAAGCTTGATAGCTTGGCTTTATGCTTCACCTCTGTTTTAGAGCCTTACACTATGAGAGCTTTGAGCTATAAGTCCCTTTGGCTACAAGTGCTTCTAGCTATCAAAGCTCATCCCTTTGGAGTTTCTTGGCCTTGTTTTATGTAGGCATAGGAGCAATCAAGGATGCGCCATAACACCTTCTTTAGTAGCCTTAACATTCTTTCCTTATAAGCTATTACATTCTTTCTTATGAGCCACACCCATCTTTCCATTTCTAGATTCTTTTAATTGCAAAAATATGATCGACCATAATTCAAATCTATTTGAAATTGCTTGAATTGCTTGCCATGCATTAACCCATGATAGGAGGGTTGATTTTATGCCATATCAACATTCATGATTATATTTTGCCGATCACTCCCTTTCGAAGTTTCGGCTGATTAATCAAAACATTCAAATGCAGAAGGATGAGCATGTGCAATAAAGGAGGCCTACTTTATTTGAGCATAAATTTTTTTCCAATTAGAACAATAAGATATTGGAATCCAAGCAAATGGTTTTGATCTAGAGGAATTGAGATGCATTCCTCATAAGTCATGTTGCTACCATATTTTGATTATAGCACATTGCATGACCGCATTTTCAGTTTTCTATCTAACTACCCTTTATAGCTAAACTCTCCATAAAAATCAGTTTTATTTTTTAAAGCATCAAACTCGCCTTGTTATATATTAAGATGGAATATGTATATGATGAATACTACCACTGGCATGCAAGACTAACATGATTTGTTGGTGTTGAGATATGGGATCTCATACAATGCACATGGAACATTATGCCAACATGGCACTTTTTCTTAGCCAAAACTATTATCTAAAGGACTTTAACATTCCCCTCTTATGTGTAAACAAAACTATATAGAATGGTCAATAATAGTATATTAGGTAATCATGTTTTGACCTCCGACCTATGTAATACTTCTCAATCAATTTATTTTTGCATCCTTATATAATATGGCAAAAAAAACATAACACACACACACACACACACACACACACATATATATATATATATATAGTCATACAGTGAGTGAGAGAGAGAGAGAGATGCAAGAACTATAAGTAAACACTTCTGATAATATTGGTGAAGATAAAAACACATGAATTAGTGGAGGTAACATAAAAAATAATCGCAAGGAGGGGACTTCAAAATGATATATGCATGATTTGATAATGACTGAAACGAATAGAAAAAAATATTAACTTTACAACATCTTTAGTCGTTACAATGTTTGATTGACCCAAAATATCTGAAAACAACCATCGTGACCCATCACACACAACGACTATATATGATAAAAAAATAGATAAACAATCTTATGAAAGGTTGGAAACAACTAATTTGACCTGTCATGCATAACGACCACAATGACCACATTAAAAAAATAAAATAAAATTATTGTACATGGAATTTATAGGTGTAAACACTAAAATAAAGATTGAAGTGAGGTAATGGCCAGTTGAAGATTGTCCATACAAAGATATGCAAGAATACCTATAATCAATCTATGCTGCGATCTAAAAAAAATTTAATGAAAGAAAAAACATTAGTGTGACATGCTTCTGATTTTGTATATTCAATAAGGTCCTCTCTTACCATATTCATGTCCCAATGTAATAGTGTATTCTTCCATATGCTTTCTAAGAAAGTTCTAAGTATTGTTTTGATCACATATGAGAAATTTCGAGGAGAGAGAATAATAGATAGATATGCTTGTAGTAGAACTGGAGCTCCATCAGCATGGTGGAATAAGGTCTCTTTAAAAACCTAATACCTAATCAAGAGTGCAATTAAAAGGAAAGGCACAAAACTAATCATGGAATTGGTTCTATCCCTCTCTCTCTCTTCCAAATCTTAAATCTAGCTAATCTTTTTAATTCTTTAGCCAAGTACCATGATTAATAAATAAAATAAGCATGCCGATTTTATTAACATCTGGTTCGGAATAATGAACAACTGGAGACCATAACCCCTCTTAGTTGTTCATCTCTCTAACTAACAATTTGCGATATTGGAGATACACCACATGCCAGATTTTTATAGTGTGGATATTTAGAAGCAAAAACAGTGTTAAATCGAATATACAGATCATATCATTTTAATAAAAAAGAATTGCATTAGCATAATCTGGGTATAATTAGGTTTAAAATGATGTAGATGAGTGGCTATCAGAATACAAAGATAAACAAGTGATAGCATCATTTAGGGGACTAATTGAAGTAAACTAATTATCTTAATTGTCCAGCAACATCACCTCTGAAGTAGAAGTTAAAGAGAAGAGGTGGAAATAGGAAGGATGATACAAACATCCAAATGCAAGAAAAGGGGAAAATATCCTTATCATATGCAGTATAATGCTCTGTCCGGGACGATTTTCCCCCAAACAAATGATCTGGAGCTTGTTTGTTTGGACTCGCTCAATTTGGCCCACGGATGACATCGACATGAAAACGGTACGTGATTTTATATTCTCATACAATAAATACAGTGCATGTGATGCAGGAAAATTCGAATGGCATTTTGACGCAGAATGGAGGCGAGTACTGTCGAAATTTTGTGGATGATAGCTGAAATTGGTTAGACTCAAAGCTAATTTGAGTTAGAACATGGGAGAAAGAGATCATGCCTACAATTTAGATCTAAAACCTAAAGGACATTGTGATGATTGGCTGTTTAAGGGATTGGAGCTATAGCATGATGAAGGTTAGTAGATGGAAGAAGGAACAATGAAAGGTGTTGCTTGTGCTCCTCTCGGCTTTGATTAAAAATTAGATTATTCATTTCGAAATTTGATGGCATCTCTTCTAAAATTTTAGTATTTTCCTTAAAAATCCAGTAAGGCATGTTGATAGTTAAAAGGCATGCGTAAAGCATGTTTAATACTGCTAAAAGTTTAATATACGCACACACACATATATATATATATATATTAAAAGCATGAATTATGTACTAATATTTTTTTTTTGAGATTATTTGAGATCAATTTAACATGATATTCTCATTCTAGATTAGCTTACATCTATTACCAATAAATCTATATAAATTAGATTTTGGAGGAATTATGGAAATCCCAAGTCAAGGAGTCTCCTCTGGACTCATGGTACAGCAATATAAAAATCCTTTTCTACAGAAATCTATGAAAAAAAAAGCAATCTAAAGATTATGTCAACGGTACTTATGTTTTTTGCATTTTAGATTGAGTTGGGCCTACGCGCAATTCTAAAGATTCAATTGGTCTTTTAAATGAAGATGGCGACTTCCATCCATCCAACTTGCATGAGCTCTTGCATCTCCTACCACCCCGTCTTTCTTCTTTTCTCAGTATTGTCGACAAGCATTGGCTAAACTCATCAGAAGTATGCGTGTGAGAAGGTAGACAAAAATATCCCAAGGTTTTTCCCTTCATTGTCCAGCTCTTTCAAGTCAGAATTCATTGACCCATCTACATCAAGTCCTAGCTTGGCTCCACACTGCTTCCTCTTAACCACTCATTTGGTTCGCAAGAAGAGGAGAGGAAAGAAAGTATAGTCGACGGGAAAATTGAAGAAAGGCCTCAAGATTGGTTAGAATTTTCAAAGAAGGACGAGAAAAAATAACTTTTCTATGAAAATAAAATTTCTATATTTTATGAAAAAAATTCATATGAGATACAGTAAAGTCTAATTTCCACCGGTTGGAAATAGGGTGTTTCTTTTTTCTTCAAATGTGTCCTTAAGCTTTTTAGAAAGAGCATGATAAGATTTTTCTCTTTATTAAGGATGTAACATATATTTTACACAATTTTATAAGAAAAGTAGATATTTAATCAAATATAAGCTACTTTGGAATGTGCAATTTTTTATTAATCAATCAAAAAACTAGCTTTTTAAATATCTAATATTCAGACATCAATTTTTTTTAAAAATATTTTTTAAAAAGAAAAAATTGTGGATAATAAATATTAATTGATCATGCCATGAGTCCGTGAACCAAGCCAGTTCCGCATGAACTTGTCAAGGCCCACCTAGCCAGCCATGGAATCCCGGCCTGCTTATGCTGTGCGGGTAAAACCCTGGCCAACCCGGTCCACCTGAACCCATTTCCCATAAATTATCGGCACGCTCGCTGACCCAGGAAAAAACCGCGCCCGCTGTCGGAGGAGTACCTATAAATATGAAGCCACGTAGCTCAGCGAGCGAGCCAGAAGAAATATAGGGTTTCTTCCCTTCTTTCGTGCGGCCGACACTCGGGAGAGAGAGCGCGATGGCGCAGTCGCTGGAGCTGCTGCTGATCCAATTCTTGATGCCGGACAACGACGCCCGGCGGCAGGCGGAGGACCAGATAAAGCGGCTGGCGAAGGACCCGCAGGTGGTGCCGGCGCTCGTCCACCACCTCCGCACCGCCAAGACACCCAATGTCCGCCAGCTCTCTGCCGTCCTCCTCCGCAAGAAGATCACCGGCCACTGGGCCAAGCTCCCCCCCCACGTCAAGCACTCCGTCAAGTCCGCCCTCATCGAGAGCATCACCCTCGATCCCAGGTCTCCTATCCTGTCCCCCCCTCCCCCCTTCCCTTCTCTAATCCCTCCTTTCTCTGTTGAAATCTTTCTCCGTTTCTTGATTCTTAACTCACCTGGTGCTTGGGAGATTCTTTATTTGGTCTATTGAAACAAAGATTTTCACTTTCTTGGGAATGGTTCTATCAAGAAGTAATTTTTTTTTCCTGTTGTTGATACGAAACGAGGATATTAGAGAAAAAAATGTTTGCTTGTTATCTGTTGTTTTTGAAATAACACTTGGAAAGGAGATGTGTAAATGTATAACCTTTTTCCTGAAAGCGGTATAGAGGGTTTCTTCTTATTTTTGTTTAAACGAGCCTGCTTGCCTTGTCACAAGACGTTCATGATCTGGTTTTATCGATCTTGTTGCAACCAAACGTTTCTTGCACTCTGTAGTTTTAGATTGCAAGGATTGGTCGAGACAATTGTGATTGAGATTTACATGCACATTTTCTAATATAGTCTAATTTGATGTCATCTTATTGATAAAATTTGATTCAAGCGTCCAGCATAATTGTCAATGGGACGGATCTTGCCTCCACCCTTCTGACAAAACTTTGATTATCTTCAAAATAGTTATGCAAACTTAAATCCAGACTTATTGATGGATTTAAACGAAGATGTGCAAGATGCTCTCATATTAATTAATATTTATACATCCACCAAGAGTGAAAAGGGCACTTTTTCCGTTTCTTTTTTTTCAATCTCTTAGAAAAAAGAGGGGAAACGAAATTTGAATCATCTGCAGGGGAATCCTCCATATGGAACGATGAGGGTCATAGCTCCTTAAGAGACATCTTCCTATGTCATAGCTATTTAACTTGCATCTAGATCTTGGCCCAACCACTGAAGTCAGTGTTGTGCCAGTACTTGGCATACACTGGTACACACTAGCACTACGGCACGCCAAGCTAGCACCTTGCTATTGCGGCCTTACCAGTAAGGCATTCTCATAATGTGTGTGGTTTGTGCCAGCCATGTGCTGATCAGAATGGATGGCATTGTAATTCATGTAGTAACCTCCATTTTAATAAATCATGTCTGGATGTTACCTCAGCTTATTCATGGTAAAACATCTTCAGTCTTCTTCTTGATCACACCATAGAATGAAGATAGATACTGTCTGTGAGATGGAAGATACTACAGATAACCTTCCAGACATAGCTTAGTGGCTAACTAGCTTTGAGAGACATGGACGCAAACAATAATGATTTGCCAAAAAAGCAGACTGATAATTTATTGCCAGAAATATGTAGCATTGGCTCATCTGGATTTTATTCTTATGCTTGAGAAGTTCCAGCTAGGTTATTGAGGTGGTTGGCTTAGGGGCTCACTTTTATCTCTTATGAACATGTGTTTCTTATATTGTACCTAGTCATATATGTTACTTCTTTCGGATTCTCTCTCACTGTGGGGAATTTCTTCATAGTTCGTAGTCTAACTTCTTATAGTCTGAAGTCCGAACTCTCCCATTGTTGACTTTTCTTGAGTAAAATTGTCACATCAATTTCACACTCCAAAGAGATCACCTCCACGGATATAAGTGCAATAACCATAGTCATAATCATTAGTTTAGCAGGTTTGTCTTTGTCTAGGAACCGCTTTATCATCTTTTCAATAAATTCTTTTTTCACTGATTTTGTATATATTGTTTGGGCCCTTCCTCTCATGACAACTTGTCAAACTTAAGTCCAAGTATTTCCTCCGTATTTGGCGCCCTTTACCTTGCTTCTGTATCATTAGATTTGGAAATTTATCACTTATTCATCAATTTTCACCTGTGTTTATCTTCTATTAGTGCCTTAACCTTTTTGGCCATAACTAAAATGTTTCCTGCATTTAATACCTTCTTAGTTTATGTTGATGTATAGTTACCTGAGCACTTACTGTTTTCTCATGAAGCAGAGTGGTTCCAAGGTTGCAAATATGGATGATTAGATGCACATTATATATTAAAACAGCTCTCTGCATCTCATTTATGTATCTTATTGTGTAATGCTACATGTTACTCCATGATTGTATGATTTCTTTTCACTGTTCTATCTCCAGATAGAATAGGTTGAGATCAACTTTGGTTTCTCCAGGCAGCTGCTTTGTACTTTACATATACTGTTGTTATCTTAGTATCATCTATATTCCTCTCAATTCCTTTTTTAAGTCATTTGAGTGCAACTCATAAAATAGATAAGGATTATGTATTTGTCAGTATTTAATCAATGAATTTGATGTTGCCTACAGTCCCCCAGTGAGGCGAGCAAGTGCCAATGTTGTGAGTGTCATTGCTAAGTATGCTGTCCCAGCTGGAGAGTGGCCTGATTTATTACCTTTTCTTTTCCAATGCAGCCAAAGTGCACAAGAAGACCATAGAGAAGTAAGTGCATCTACAAATTTTCATTGTGCCAAGTAAGGGTTGTTATACGTTATGACATTTTTTATAATTTACATAGTTTATCATTCTTGCTGCTTCATTGGTATAAGAAGCATTGATGAAATATTAGGTTCTTTGGAGCCTAACTTTTCCTAGAAAAGGAATTTTCACAAAAGGCGTTGTTTGGTTAAACTCTATTCCTATAGGCATTCTGGGGTTATTTGAAAATTCAAACCATGACAGCAATAACTGATTCCATGGAAACAAAATTTCCACTACTTTGTAATGTTTTTGTTCCCACATTTGTGTGAGAGGCCCTGGCCCATGTTTCCTTCTTAACTTCTGCTAATTTACTTCCATTCATTCCTTTTCTAACGTCAGCCTCTTCTTCACCATCCAATATCCTCCAACCCGATCTTTGTTAGATCAATCCCACCTTTTCCCATCTTCCTTATTTCTCCCATGGCCATAACTGCTCTTCTAGCATCCAAACCCACCATGACCATGGACCCTGGTAGCACCATGAATACTTGCTGCCACTCTTTCTCTCTCTAGATCTATATGGGGATTAGGCTTAGATTGGGGGAGGCATGTAGCTCTTGTTCGCCATGCAGTATCATAGATTTTGCCTCAGTTCCATGAATCTAGCAAAATCTTAACAGAATTCTCGTTTCTTTACGAATATTGATTGTAACATTTGAGGTGGGTAATATCTTTCATTCCATACTAATTTTTTTTTTCAATTATCGCTGCTCTTCTAGCATGAAGTTGTATGAGAGATAATAATTTTTTTAAAAATTTTGATGGAAAATTTTTTTTTTATCAAGGTATATTGTCTTGGTACTGGGCTCCGTACTGGTGCGACCCTGTCGCTATATTGGTGTATTCGGTACGGTGGCCGGTTCGATGTACCGAGTATTGGTATGCTCTCCGTACCGTATAGCGGTACTAAACCGATACAGTATAATATGTTTCGTATCGCCCAGTTTAGTACGGTATGGCGTACCATGCTTTTTATTAATGGATTTTTCTTTTTTGAATAGTCATTGCAAACAATTTAGGTGGCTAATATATTTCATTCAATAAGATCAGAAATTTCTTTTCAGTTATTGCTGCTCTTCTGGCATGGAGTTGTAGGAAAGTTAGCGAAAGATCATTTGTTTAAAAAAATCTTTGGTAAGAAAATGGTGTTATTAATGAATATTTACAAGATACTAGGAATACATACCCTGCTACAATCTTAAATGGAGATTTAAAATATATATTAGACATTCAAAAACAATCTTTTCTTTGAGTTGTGATGGACTTCAACGTGATAATTATAGTATTGCTGAAGTTACCCAAATTATATATGTTATATATGCCAATTTTAACTAAAAGAACACTCGGTGAAAAATGCGTTCTCCTGTGGTTGTCTTGTCACAACCAATGGCATCTTGTTACAACCAATCATCAAATGTTGAAAATTCCAGGACTAACTTTTTCCATGGAATTCTGCTGCGGCATCGCTCAATTCTTACATTTTTTTTTTTTAGTTTCAGAGTATCTTTTGCCTACTTGCCCATATTGTGCTTTAAGGACTTAGTATGTTCCTATGTCTTGAGTGATCATCTTTGTACAAAGATTGTCTGATATACTTCTCTTATCTAAGAGATTGTGGAGTCATAACAAGACCAGTTTTTAACTTTTACACTGTTGATCTAAAATTTGTTTGAGCTTTTAGGAGCATCCGTTACATCCATAAAGCCTATTTATTAAATAGTTGGTTATCATTGGCACGAGTATTTTATTTTTCCAGAGTAAGAATGCAAAGGAAAAGCATCTTTCGTTTCTACTCTTCCACCAAACGGATGTGAAGGTTGAAGAATGGTAAGGTGATGATGCACAAACAGCGATGTAGCTGTGAAGTAATGCATCCCTGGAGATCAGCTCTAACATGATGTTCCCTAAAATTTCAAAGGACATATGAGAAACCTTGAAGATGACACATTCCTTTGATAAAAGTATGACAATAACATCCAACTTGATTTCTAGAATTTCTGAATATATGCCAGCAGAGATGTTACTATTTCTCCATGATGGTATGTTTCAGGTAGTGTTTTAAAACACAAGCGGGTCGACCTGCTCAACCCATGGCTAGGTAAATATTTTAATTCAGGTCAAATGTCTAAATCTGCAATTTCAGTAAGAACCTGTTAAAACTGTTGGTTCGAGCGGTTCAGTAAGAACCTGAGTCATCAACTCATTTGAGTGGTTTGGTCGATCCTGGGGAAAAGTGAAAAAGCAGAAACATGTAAACATATTGGCTGATTCATAGAAAAACAAAGAATAAAAAAAATGATTGATTCCATCATCTAAGCTGCAAAATGGCAGTGCTATACTGTCCTCCATCTTTTGTCCCTTTAACAAACTTAACTGCATTGTTTGGACTTGATGGATAAGATTCTTAGCAATTTCCTGCAAACTGTTTGAAACTTTGAATATATTTTTATGCATAATTTTTATGCTGTCAGGACTTGTTTATCATCTGTTTAACAAGATCTAGTTTTCTTTTTTGAGTGCTAGACTATTCAGAAGTCCTAGTTCCTATCAATTTATGGCTTTGCTTTATTTTCTGATATTGCATTTCTAGCACGAGCATTCTTACGATTTTATTGTGCACCCTATACGTTAAGTGTATATTTACCCTGAAGAATGAATTTATATTTGCATGTTTTGCATCCAATTATTCTGTCAAAGTTAGTGTTTATTGGTTTATGATCTAGAATGTTCATTTAATAACTTGGTATTCTTATTTGTCATTTAAGTGCATTTGTGATTCTTCTAATTATTCATTGATGGTTTGTTTTATTTTGCTCTTCTGGTTCTATGCTAGGTGGCTTTGATCCTTTTCAGCTCTCTAACTGAAACAATCGGCCCTACATTTCAATCCCATTTTGCAGATTTACAACCTATTCTGCTTAAATGCTTACAAGATGAGACTAGCACTCGTGTCAGAGTTGCTGCTCTAAAGTGCGTAATTTATTTTATTTTGTTTGTATTGTCTCATTCTTCTAATGTAATATAGCATGCATGAGTTTTCTCTTTTTTTTTTTCAAGGCTTGAAATAACTTATTAGCAAGTACTGTTTTTTACTCTCTTTTTTAATCTATCAGGGCAGTTGGGTCTTTGATAGAGTTTATCAATGATGGAGCCAATGTAGTAAGTCAGCAATTTGCTAATATCTCATATATTTCTTTTATAAATGTTTTCTTTTTAAAAATGTTGTCCATCATAAAGTCTATGCTTTTAATACAAGTTAGACTTGAGATGCTTCTTGAAGATGGATGATGCATATACTATGTGTTTTGGATTGTGCTGCAGTAGGCAGTGGTATTTTGACGAGGTATTCAGCATTATTTAATATCGCACTACCTCCTGTTTCATTGTTATTTAAGCATAATAGTTTATGATTGTGGAGTTTTTGGTTGTGCTTCTGGAGATGAGTTGACATTTTTTATGCTGTTCATTTATTTTATGATTTCAAGGTGCCAAATTGCAAAACACATAGAAAATTTGAGTTTCTTTATGCGCTTTTCCTTATCAGGTTAGCAACTGCTCTGACTGACTTGGCACAGTCAGAGGCCCTCTATTTATTCATGTCAGAAGATTTTCCAGCCTGCTAAACATCCATATATCTTCTTGGATATCTCTAAAGTAACCTTTGCTTGTTTGAAACATCTAGATTCCTTCATGTTTCCTAACTTTCTATTAATCCTCTTTTATTAATCAGGTTGCTGATCATCTTTATATCATCTCTCCTGGAATTCACCTCCCCTCATTTCCCCTATTTCAACATCTGTGCCATCAAGCACGGCAAATTTGCTTTTGCTTCTGTTTATTCTTCTTCCTCGATACCTTGCATAGGTTGTAACTTGCCTGAAAGACAACCCTTCACTTTGATGTTACTGGCATTGTTTCATCTGCGTCCTCTGGTCCGGGACAGTTTGTTGTTTAAACTTTGTTATGCTAATTATTTTGAAATGCTGAAATAGAAGTTCGGCTATTTTTGTTGTCTCTGGCTTCATTTGTTTTTGTGGTCTCAGACAGGTTTATTGGGCTTTGTTTTAGAAGTTCACTTTTCAGCCCATGGTCAGACTATTTTATTACTTTGCAGCTGTGTTACCTGGACACTCGCATTCAGCTCCAAAAATCTTTGTTAGATATGCATCCAAGTCGAATACGTGTTAGATACTTGGATACTTATGAAGTTTTTGGTTCCCATTTGAGTTGAATTCTTCCAACAATGAGTTTGACCCTCCATTTTGATGTTGGGAATGAGTATGTGTTCTTTTTAGAGATTGGTCAATGATATAGGTATTGGAATAACTTTGTAAACTATCATTTTTTTCTTAAATCCTTGAGTCAATTCGTAAGTTTGAATGAAAAATATGTATATTGAACAAATCTCAATAAACAAATCTTTTGAATGTTTTCTTTTTTATATTTAAACAAACAATATATAAAGGTACAGATAAATAATTTAATTAAAATTATTATTTATAGATCTTGGTAAATTAAGAGGATAAATCTTAGTTGATTAATTATGACAATGACTGTGGTGAATAAAGCATGACAAAATCAGCTAAGGAGGTTTGAAATTTACACTGTGGTCCAAGGAAGATGCCTTGAGCGGGCCTTGCATGCACATAGGGGTTACAAGGAGAGATTGGAATATGGAGAAAACATTTGCATCCACTTTCTGTTGGAAAATTATGTCATGGGATAGGCTTCTATGGTGAAACTGGGCATACAGTTATCCCTTAGAATTCATGCTAGCAAATCTAATGCATCTATTGTGCCAGAGTGCATCTGAACTGTACCTAGTTACCATGTTTTATGGATGCCATTGTGCCTTCAGAAGCCTTGCATGCTTAAGTACCTACAGATTGCATATACCAGCCCGCAAACACACTGCCTCTGAAAAGTGGCAAGGTACCAATCATTTGGCCAAGCCCCAGCTGGTAATCTGTATTTTGTGATACTTTGACAGATAGTTCTTGTTGCAAGCATCTTTTTCTTTTTTCTTTGTTGGCTGGATCTTTATTATGATTCTGGCTCCTGATCGTAAGTGCACTTCCCTTTTTTCTCTCCTCTTGGTTGCCTTCATGGCCTTATTGCTTTCCCTGATGTTTGTTAAATGCCTACTACCTTTAAACACTCGAATACCACTTTTCTTCCTGTTGTTATATTATTAAATGGAACAACATATTTGTCTCTGGCCCAATGCACAATTTTCTGTCTGCATTGTATAAATTTCATATTACTTGGCGAATGAAAATTCACAAAGCTTAAGTTAATGGATAAGGCTTGATGATTCTATTAGTTTCAGATTGAGTGCCGTCAAACCCTTGGTGTCTTAATCTAATTACAATCTAAGCATGTAGCGGTAACTGAAATACATTTTAGGCTACTATTTAACCTAGTTGAGATTTATATTCAGATTCAAAAAATGAGTTGTTTGATCATTTATGCATCAGGCAGTAGGTTGAATCCAAAGCTAATGTAATGATTAGTGTCTAATTCTTTAGCTGCTATAGTATCCTCTGATTAGTTTTGGTGACTTTTGCACTGTAATTTCTCATATTTCATTCTAAGGCCTTATATCTACATGCATGCAAATTTCAGGATCATCACAAGTTCACAACTATGAAAACAAGTTCAATATGTTCACCTACTTTTATATCAACCAGAGTTTATATCTGCCTTCCTTTTGTAGGTAAAGCTGTTTCGAGAATTTATTCCTAGTATTTTAAATGTATCACGGCAATGCCTTGCTAATGGCGAGGAAGATATCGCTTCTATTGCTTTTGAAATCTTTGATGAGCTCATTGAATCTCCTGCTCCACTTTTGGGGGACTCTGTAAGATCTATTGCACAATTTTCGCTTGAAGTTTGTTCAAGTCAGAGTTTGGAATTAAACATACGGCACCAGGTTTGATGGAGCATAAAAGCCGTGCATCTACTTTTGTCAGATTTTTATCTTTTGCACCACAATGACTAAGTTCATCCTTTTGACTATTTCAGGCAATTCAGATAATATCATGGCTTGCAAAGTACAAAGCCTCCTTTCTGAGAAAGCACAAACTGGTCATACCTATTCTGCAAGTTATGTGCCCTTTACTTACAGAAACATCTGCTGGAGAAGAAGATTCTGATCTTGCAGCTGATAGAGCTGCTGCAGAAGTTATTGATACAATGGCTATAAACATACCAAAACATGTGTTTCCACCAGTTCTTGAATTTGCTTCTATGAACTTTTGTCATATTAATCCCAAGTACAGAGAGGCTTCTGTTACAGCGTTGGGTGTTGTTTCTGAAGGTTGTTTTGAGTTGTTAAAAGATAAGTTGGAATATGTTCTAAATATTGTATTGGGAGCTTTGAAGGACCAAGAGCAAATGGTAAGAGGAGCAGCATCATTTGCACTGGGCCAATTTGCAGAACATTTGCAGCCGGAGATTTTGTCTCACTATGGAAGTGTACTTCCCTGCATTCTAAATGCTCTAGAGGATCCATCTGATGAAGTAAAGGTAAAAAAAAATGCACAGTTTTGGTATCACTTTTTTTCCCAACTATCTTGCTATAATAATCAAATATTCTTTATTTTACAGGAAAAGTCATATTATGCTCTAGCAGCATTTTGTGAGGACATGGGTGAGGAAATTCTTCCTTACCTGGATCCTCTAATGGGAAGATTAATCACAACTCTCCAAAGCAGTCCACGCAATCTGCAAGAAACATGCATGGTGATCCCATATTCCTGTTTATTCTATAACCTTAAATGATTTTACCCATCTCAATCCAATTGTCAATGCTTTTCTTTTTCATTTTTTTTTTTGGCAGTCTGCAATAGGCTCGGTAGCATCTGCAGCTGAGCAGGCTTTTATTCCATATACAGAGAAGGTTCTTGAATTAATGAAAACCTTTATGGTTCTCACAAATGATGAGGATTTGCGCTCACGAGCTAGGGCAACCGAGTTAGTTGGAATGATTGCAATGGCAGCTGGACGAACAAGAATGGAACCAATTTTACCTCCTTTCATTGAAGCTGCACTTTCTGTGAGCTGCATTTACATTTTTTTTTAATTTTTTTTGGTCTTAATAAACTTTCAGTGGATGGTTGATATCCGATATATTCTCAGGGTTTTGCACTGGACTTTAGTGAGCTTCGGGAATACACTCATGGATTCTTCAGCAATATTGCTGAAATATTAGATGATGGTTTTACACAGGTAACACCTTTCTTCTTTGTAGCCATTTTCTAAATGTTCTTAATATATAGTTATCCATGAGATAGTGTAATGCTGCATGTGCTTTGGTACAGTACCTACCACACGTTGTTCCTCTAGCATTTTCTTCATGCAATCTGGATGATGGGTCTGCTGTGGACATTGATGATGCTGACAGTATTGATAATGGCTCTGGGGCCGTGTCTTCAGATGATGATACAAATGATGAGCCAAGAGTTCGTAATATTAGTATAAGGACAGGGATCTTGGATGAAAAGGCAGCAGCAACCCAGGCTATTGGCTTGTTTGCACTTCATACAAAGCATTACTATGCACCGTATCCACTTGATTTGGGACATTGGTTACAATTAATTCATGCATAAGCTTATTTTGTTTCCTTAATTTGCATAAGCTATTTGGAGGAGTCAATGAGGATATTAATTAGACACTCTGGCTATTTCCATGAAGATGTGAGGCTTCAGGCTGTGATAGCTTTAAAACGTGGGTAACATTTTCGGCCAGCATCTCACAATGTTGTTACTATACATTTTCTTCCTTGAAAGTATTCTAGTATTACGTTCATTAGGTACTTTTTTACTTGTGCAAATAACATGGTTTTAGGAAAATATGACAATCTTAAAGATCGAGTATGTTTTAATAAGAAACCTTAATGTATACTTTGAAGTTACATTCCATATGTTTTCTTGATCGTGTATTGTGTATCCTTGTGGGATATTAATATTTTACATTCCATGGATGGTCTCTTTTGCTTGCATTTCATCTGTTCAGACATTGGATTTTGTTCTCACGTTATAATGTCTAAATTCTATGTGACTGATTCAATAAAGCTAGCGCTCAAGTATTCAAAGACCTTCTTGCATCTGATGTTGAATTGCTTTCGGTTTTTTCTCCTGCAGTATTATGTGTATTTAACTTTGAAGCATAAGAAACTTTTTGCTTACAGGCTAGAACATGTTCTTGTGGTTGTTATTTTGGTAGGTGATATTAACTCCTATGTTTCACTAGGATGAATTGGTGGAATGCTCAAATTGTCTAAGGTTTGCAACATTATATGATTTAGGTTTTCAATGACTTTATAAATGTTCTATCAACAAGATTATATTTACATAAGTTGTTGCTATTCGTGTCCTAACGACCACTCATTCAGCTATAACTGGTAAATATTTGAAAGTGTCATGCTGATATACTCATCTTCATGGTTTCTAGGGGTTATTGGGCTAGCACAAAGCACTTGTACTAGAAGCAGTTTTGGTACTACGAGACATTATGAAAAATTTTTGCGAAACATTCTAGTCGATGTAACATTGGGAGTGGCACATTATGATACTATGACCCGACATGACATTAGTAGTGCATAAAGTGAAAAATCTAGGTGGACCTGAGCATTGGTCATGTTGTGCTAGGTCAAAGCATGATGCCGAGACAAGGATTCTTGGCCCGAGCACAGCCTAGCCTAGTTTCTTCACTTTGAGCTAGTCCATCTGAAAAAAGAAAATTCTCAGGATTGGGCTTGACTTTCTTGGCTTGAAAAAACCTAATTAGGTGTCGCACATACAAGGGAAATGGAGCTTGGCTAAGAAATGAAAGAACCAAGGGATCACAAGGAGAGATTGAAAGAGGGAAGAAGGGTGGAGGAAAGTATATTATTGGTCGGTCGGTTTGGGCTACCGTGAGGCTATCGATGCTATGAGTGGCTACTAGGGAGGAGGAGGGAAAAGAGGAAACACAGTAGAGGTTGGGCTTCTATGAGTAGAGGTTGGGCTTCTATTGCTTGTGGTTGTGGTGGCCATGGTAGAGAGAGAATGGAGGCACTAGAGGGCGTGTGCAGTAAGTAGCCTTTGATGCCATGGTTTGCTTGAAGGTACCTCTTAGTACAAGGGATCACTGCCCCATCACCTTCCACCTTCTGGCTGCGAGGGCAAAGTGACAACTACATGCACGCGCGCGCGCGAGCACACCCACAGAGAGAGAGAGAGAGAGAGCAACTGTGCGCGGCAGCCCTTCACTTCGCAAGGAGAGGGGTGTAAGGATTCCTCTCCCTCACTCGCATATCTGACCCATAGACCTAGTGCTAAATCAGGGGCAGGGGTTTATTCAGGGATTTAGTGGCCATACACAGGGGTAGGGGACTTTTTCAGTGCTTTAATGCCCATTTTACCTTGCAGGATCCACAGAAACCCAAACATTAAATCCTGCAACTGCCCCAAACATCAGGATAGAATAATACGTGGGGCATGCCGTTCCACAGGAAAACAAGGATGCTCCCGTACCATGAGATTTGATTTTTTTTTTTGATGCTTTCCAAGTATTCTTTGTACGTCTTATGTCGTCTAGAAATTTTACTGGCAAATGAATGGAATTAGCATCCGGCATTCAGAAATTTGGTGGCCAACATTATCTGCTGGCAGTAGAACAATTTAATGTATATGCGCTAGTAAAATTATTCAGTCATATAAACACTAAGTATTTTCCAAACAGCAATTAATATTCCCTCTTAAGTCTTTTTACTGTTAGTGTTAATTAAGACTTGTGATCTTTCTAAGCTTTTCTTGGGAAGATCTATAATGTTCTGCGGCTTTTCTGTTATTAATCCCTTTGGCTGGCACCTCACCCCTAATGGCCTGCACTTTGAGGGGTCCAGGGTTCCAATTTTGGTTATTCCTCAAACAAAAAAAATTGTAAGTGTCATCATAAATCATTTCTGGAGTTTCTTTTTTGCTCCCTCTTCCATCTTGAGATAATTCACCATGCTTGTACGACTCCCTAGTTGTGAAATGCAGAATGTTCTTCCTTGGATCTTATTTGCAATCTTCTGAATATAATGCTGATCAACAAGATCATATTATTTTTGCTTCCTCTTTCTCTTGCAGTTGTTTGTTAAGGCGTAAAATTTGTTTTTTTTTTTTTTCATTATCTGTGTACAACAAATACCAGAACATGGACCATACCAGATATGAAGGGAATTGCATTTCATCAGCCGCTGAGACATGAAGCAGAAAATTAACCACATGCTCCATGTGCTCACATCGATTCATGTCCTCTATTAGCTGCTTATCATTCACCTTGTATTCCTCATTTTCCAACTGGGGACATTGAATCTGGAAGTGTTTAATGTTTCTTATATTTGGATGAACATATTAGAGTTGCGATCATATGAGGTGAGAGATGAAAGTACTCATAGAAAAGTTAAAAAGAAAAAAAATGTTACATGCCATTTGCCAGGGCAGCTTTTCATTAAAGCAGCTGTTTATGTGTTAAGAATGCAGTTTGATTGTGTTTACATATTCATGTGCTTGGAAGCAAGTATAGACTTGTTAGTGTCGATATTTTATTTGTCCTCTTGTCTTGAAATTGTGGAGGGAACATGCCATTTATAGTAGCATCCACCATATCGACATTTTTGGATAAAAATGCCCTCATATTATCAATGTTTGTAGATGATATTTTACTTCTGGTTATATCCTCCTACTTTGAACTCTCACCAATAACTGTCTGTTGTTATTAGACACTTGATCTGCTTTCTTGCTTGTCTTTCCTGATATAATACTTATTTTGTGATTTTATATTTATTGCAGATGTTTTGACAGCTGCACAGGCAATTCCTTCAGGACACAGTGTGAGTAGCAAACTCTGTATTTAGATATTTAAATTTCTGTCTTGAGCAGCACGGACCTTGCAATCTTGCCCTGTTTCCATATATTTGATCCACACAGTGGCTCGGATGTACCACTCAGTGTTCAAGAACGTTTCATTTAAATATTCCCTCCTTTGTTTTCTTTTTTTCTTTGAGGTGGGGTGAGGGTTATTTGAGAAGGCAAGACTGCAATTTTGCAACACTTTTCAGAATGTTGGATAGATGTTGGTTAGCTGAAACAGTTCAGATGGTACATGTAAGGATGTGCACTAATTCTCGATGAAATCCAGCCAAAAATACGCAAATTATCATGGCTGAATTTTTGTGATTTAAGTATACAGTGTTCATACTTCTTCTTCCAAAATAAAACCCTTCATTAGTTGTTGGCCTCCCTTTAGAGAGTTAAAGAGAGCAATTTATGCTTACTTTACATCACTAGTACGTTCCATCCTATAAATCATGAATTATTAGGTCTTACAGAATCTCATTTGGCACTGTCTGAGTGCTTTGTATAACTTGTATTGTTTCCTGTGGTAGTGTTTGCTGCTTCAATGATCCATGTCTTTAAAGATGAACCCAACACATTCCGGTTCTCTTTTTCTTGGGTGATCCATGGCTCAGAACAAGACACCTTCATTTTTTCTTACTTCTAGGGTTTATAGAACTGTGAAACAAGGATGATAACTTATTTTCTTTTCATGCAGGATGTTTCAGGAAAACAAAAGGAAATTCTTGGTAAGTTGCTTTCTAGTTGACTGTACTACGACATGGGGTTTCATTAGTGTTGGTTTTCCGGCTTTTCCATTGGTATACTATGGCATTTCTTTTTTTTCTCTTTTAAAACATATGCAGATACCACAATGAATATCTGCATCAAGACCATGACAGAGGATGATGATAAGGAAGTTGTTGCTCAAGCATGCATGAGTGCAGCAGACATCATGAAGGACTGTGGTTATGCTGCATTAGAGTCCTGTGAGCTTAATTTTGTATTGCTATCATATATTGATTATTTAAAATGTTAAACTGTTTCAAATAACATGCAGAAATGAATAATCTTATTTCAGATATACCTAGGCTTGCTGAGGCAACCCTGATGCTTCTACGTGGGGAATCATCTTGTCAACAAGTGGAGTCTGACACTGATACTGAAGGTGATATTGATCATGATGAAGTGCTCATGGATGCAGTATCAGACCTCCTTCCTGCTTTTGCAAAGGCTATGGGATCCCATTTTGAACCTATTTTTGCCAAGTTATTTGATCCTCTAATGAAATTTGCTGTTAAGTTTCTATTGATCTCTCTGTAAAACATTGTTTATTCCCCTTATCTGTCACTCATAGTATCTATCATTAAATCCATAAAATCATATTCTTCATTGTCCACAACACCAAGAAATCTCTTGATATTTCCTTTTTAGAACATTGACTGAATTTATAAAATAACTGCAGAAAGGTCCACACCCACCCCAAGATCGAACAATGGTTGTTGCTTGTCTGGCCGAGGTTGCTCAGGAAATGGGTGCTCCAATTTCTTCTTATGTTGATGTAGGAAGCTTACTTTGCTATTCATTCATTAGATGTTTAGCCATTTTTTCCATTTATCTGCGCGAATTGTTTACAGTTACTTTTATTGTAATAAATTATTATCAGAGAATAATGTCTTTAGTACTGAAAGAACTAGCATCATCTGAGGCAACTAATCGGAGGAATGCTGCTTTCTGTGTTGGTGAGATCTGTAAAAATGGCGGTGCTCCAACACTAAAGTATCCTTCACAAAGCTATTTGTATACAAGTTCTGGGGATTTCTTCCCTTGTTGTATTTTTCATCTTTTGACACCAAAGTTATAATTGCCATAGCTCAAAACTGGTTGATGATTTTCAGACTCATGTATTTCCATCAAGATCATGGTGCTCTTCAGTCATTGTTTACTCAAATTCCTTCACATCCTATGTTATCAGTTTGTCAGAGAATGTTTTCTTTCATCTGGTCTAGATATTATGGAGATATACTTCGTAGTCTTTGGCCATTATTTGGCGAGTCAGAGCCCGATGATGCTGTAAGAGATAATGCTGCTGGAGCAGTTGCAAGGATGATAATGGTGCAACCTCAATCTATTCCTCTCAACCAGGTTGAAATCATTGAGTTTTTCTGCTTGAAATACTGCTTCTCTTGGTGAACGTTGCTTTGAGCCTTCGGTTTTAACTTTCTTGTTGATGCATTTTCTTTTCTCAGGTGTTACCAGTATTTTTGAAAGCTTTGCCACTAAAAGAAGATCGCGAGGAGTCATTAACTGTCTATAGTTGCATTTGCAACCTACTTTTATCTTCAAATCCCCAGGTACCTGTGATTTATGAATCTTCATCGAACTAGATATGGTGTCACGCATTTTAGAATCTTATCCATTATTGGGTTAAAACAGATTCTTCCGCTAGTGCCGGATGTGGTCCAAATTTTTGCTCAAGTTGTAGTATCTCCTGCTGAGAATGATGAAGTTAAAGCACAGATTGGCATGGCTATTTCACACCTGATATCAGTCTATGGTCCCCAAATGCAACCTATCCTGAGTTCTCTTTCACCTGTACATGCTAATGCATTAGCAGGTTATGCGAGTAAAAGGTGATAATTACATGGACGGCCAAACCCTTTGTCCTTATGTATGAAGTTCTGCTACCAAGGTATTGACTTGGATGAAACTCTTGCTCTAGACGACCAAAAGTTTTTTTTAGAACTGTTTTAGTCATGTTGCCATGAGAACATATAGCAGGATTCTGACCGACTTCATCATGCTTGTCTTCATGCTTCATGCATTAGCGGGCGTTGAGCTAGGCTGGAAGGAGGCACATCTGCTCTTCAACATGGTGGTTGTATTTTTGGGTCCCTGTCCGGCTTAAGCTAGAGTTATATCTTACTTTTTATTTTCGGGTGAACTTTTCAGGAGTTCCAGCTTGTGGTCATAATTTTATCTTAATCTGGGTGATGTGCTGAACATTCAATCTTTGCCATTATTCTTTTAGCTTTTTGAGATTTTTCCGGCGGTGTTTTTTTTTTTTTTTTTTCCGGCGGTGATTTTTTTTTTCCAGTGGTGATTTTTTTATCGGCCTATAACATCAAAAGACCAGAAATCGATGTGATAGGTATTGAGTTTTGTGATCAGCCTGTGTTTTTGCCTCTATTTGAGAGTTCTCTCTTCAATTTTTGTCGTATATACTTTTGTAATTGAATATTAATAAACTATATTTTTTTATGAAAATTGTTCTTGTTGCTTATTTTCCTTTGGTTTTGCTTTCTTTTGGGCTTGATGCTAACTTAACAGGAACATGGTATTGTATCCTTGGGGCGAACATAGGATACGCGTTCCTTCCCGTCCACTGCTTGCTTTGAGAGCTGTGCAGTCGGATGAATGACGGAGTTCATATATGTGCAGTGGACGATCCACTTTATCTTGTCGATGGTGTATATATTACCGGTAATGGTTTACAGAAGCCGGTGGCACAGTTTCTTTTCGGGCCTGTTGGATGTCGGAAGTTCTTCCAATAAGAGATTCTGGCAGCAGACGTTTCTTATTCACCAGCAGTGAAATCGATGCCGGAAGTGGGCTGGGCCAGGTCATCAGTCTTCAGCCAGGCTGAAGCCTGAATAAAAAAAGTTGGAAGTTCTTCTAATAAGAGCTTCTGCCACCGGACGTTCATCTTTTTCACCAGCGGCAGCAGAGGGTGAAATTGATGCCGGAAGTGGGCTGGGCCAGGTCATCAGTATTCTTCCAGGCCGAAGCCAGAATAAAAAAAGTTGGAAGTTCTTCCAATAAGAGCTTCCGGCAACGGACGTTGATCTTTTTCACCAGCAGCAGCAGGGTGAAATCGATGCCGGAAGTGGGCTGGGTCAGGTCATCATTCTTCAGTGGCTTCATAAAACAATCGAGGCTGGCCCAAAGCCTGCAACGGGCTTGATTGGAGTCAAGCTCGAGCCCGAAAGCGAGAGGATGAGCTGGGGCGGGGGCCGGGGGGCGGGGGAGGAATATGAGTTGGATGGGTTGGGAAGCGGGCCCAAGTTAAAGTTTTTATATTCGGGCTTTATAACGTGGGTACAAAACTCAGGCTAGGCCGAAAGTCCGACCTGGAGCTGGTCTTCCCCAAGCCCATTTCCAAACTACAAGTCATAATTCTAAACTAGGTCTTGCCGGCTAGCTCGCATGGTATATTATTGTTAGTTAAACAACACTCTGAGCAAGAGAAATTTCCTGCCAGCTTACCTGTGCTTTGAATAATTTACTCATACATTTTACGAAGCTTGTAGTTTAGGGTCATATAGGCAAATTTAGAGTCAACCAGGTGTCTATTGCTAATTGTTTTCTTGATATATTTTATATGAAGTGAGTAGGATCTACTGGCTTTATGTGAAGTTTGTACTTTGATGACTTGAGTAATTGAAGATTCAATAAAGGAGCTAATGGTAATTTTTCCCTCCAGATATTCTGCGTAGAATTAAGTCGGCAAAAGCTATGTTTTTTAGTTTAGTTTGTTTTTTTGGGTTCTTTTGAGTAATTTAAGGATTAACCATGGATCTAAAAGTAATTTTCCCTACATATTCTAACCCAGGGGAGATGGCACGGTTGTGGTTCAGCGGCTCCTGAGTATTTTTAAAGTACAATTAGGAAGCTGACAATAATTTCTCTTCTGCACAATCTTAGAGAAAGTTTGGTTTGTAACCCGAATTAGAATGGATTGGAATGAGAATTAAAATGGTCATAATCCCCGATATATTGCATTCGTGATTGAATTGGAATTGAAATCGAAATGAGATTTTGAATACTAAGGAAGAGATGGGATTGGATTTAGAAAATTGAGGCATATTTCTCGGTCCCCTGGGCATCGGAATGGAAATGGGTTTCCCTCCAACTAAATGGCCGGAATCAAAGTCTCTCATTTCCATTTCCGTTCTAGAGCCAACTCTCTCCTTTTTTAGCATCTTTTGTGATCTTCATATCAAACTCATTACTTAGAGATTTTTAAGTTAAGGTTCAGCCAAGGATCTTAAGTAAGTTCTCTCAACATAAAACTGAATTCAAGATTCACTTCCCAAAGCCTAGTGACCAAGGGACGCATAAATAATTTAATGTTCAACTATGGAAATATGGATTTGGCTTTCTAGAAGAGAGGGCAAGCCTCGGGATAAATTATTTGTTTAAGTATATGCAAAATATTTAGTTTTTACAAGGTAAGAAAGCTAAGCGAGATTTGCTCTTGCAGCTCTTCTTTTTTCCGCTGACGGTCGATCAACTGGTTGGTTATTGTTAAAATATTTGCAAAAAAAAAAATCGAGAAAAAAGTGAGAGAGAAAAAAGCATTTTATTGTTTTGTTCTATTATATACTTGTGTACAGACTCGATATAAGTAAAATAATACAGGCAGATATAGGATCGCACTAATAAAAAAAATATTATGGGTGATACAGGTTGTTATGCGATCCCTAAAATTACTCTAACAAAATCATCCTAAGAAAGAAAAATAATGTAGGTTGATACATGATCATGCTAATAAAGAAAAATATTATAGGTAATGTAAATTGTTACATGATTCTTAAAATTATACTAACAACCTCCCTCAAACTCAAGATGGTGGTGTAGATACCGACTTAAGTTTGGAAACTAGATCACGAATGTATCCAAAAACTGATGTACTAGATCAAGAGTTGATGCACATAACAACTCAGAGCCGGTATAGTAGACTGATATATCAAACTGATGGGACAATATAAAATTTGATATGATAGAACAGAAGTTGACATAGCAGCTTAGAAACTGATGCGACAGATCAAAAAGCTAATGCAACAAACTGATAAATTTGGCAATGCCGACATACCTAACTAATACGTCCACTAACATGATGACTAACATAGCAAACTGGTGTGTCGTCGATGTGTCTAATTGACGTAATAAACTGACGTGTCTGATAATGTGGTTGATTGACTTGTCTGATAATATGGCTGATTAACTTGTCTGATTATGTGGTAGTGAGAAGACCCGTAGAAAATGGCAGTAGCAGCGAGGACAAAGCTCAGAGAGAAGACAACCGAAGGTCAACAATCCTCGTAGATGGAGGCACTATAGAAAAGGAGTAAAAGGCCTATAACTGGATGGTGAAAGAGCCAAAGACAACAAATAAAATTAGAAATGGAGAGAAAAGGGATGAGCGATGGTGAGAAGAGACAACTAAAGATCTAAAGTTGAAGAGAAAAATGGTGGAGAGGAGCTGTAGATTATTAGAAATTAAGACATCTTCGGATGTTAATCTACTCAAAACAGAGGATATGCAAATCTACTAAGGAATATAAGATCTTCAAATCTTGATTCACTAGGATACAGAGGATCGGCGAAGAAATAAATGATCTACAGGGAAACAAAGGATATGCGGATCCACCAAAAAACAGAGTATCTTTGGATGTTGATTCACCCAAGAACAGAGATCGATAGATCGGCAATAGGGCTCTTCAAAGCTTCTAAATATGGCAACGACGGCCATAACAAAGACGGAAGAGATGGCAACAGCAGATTAGGTGATCAGTGGATTTGATACCATGTTAAAATATTTGCAAAAAAGAAAAACAAGAGAAAAAGTGAGAGAGAAAAAAAAAATTATTGCTCTATTCCATCACATTCGGTACATCTTAGGAGTTATATATACTCGTATACAGACTTCATATATAAAAAATAATATAGGTTTATATAGGATCAAACTGATTAAAAAAAATATTACGGTGATACAGATTGTTGCGTGATTCCTAAAATCGCTCTAACAAGATCGTACTAATATAGAAAAATAATATAGATTGATACATGATCACACTAATAAAAAAAATATTATGAATGATGCATATTGTTACGTGATTCCTAAAATTATGCTAACAATCATCTTCTTAGAAAATAATAAAAGCATGAAAATCAGACAGAGCTTGATATGCAATTTGAGCTTTTGAACATGATTTTATTTTTATAATAGAGAGAAAAGGAAGCAAAAAGGAGATACTATTTTTTGATATTCATGGAAAAAGAGATATCCCTAATAAACATCACAGTTTGGAATATTCTATAATCTTTTATTTCAAAAAGCATATTATTACCTTGATTTAGATTTTTTTTAGTATGCTAGTTTGTTATTATAAAATATATATACTGCTATAATAGCTAATAGTGGTTCATAAAACTAACAAACTTTTAATTCAAAAATACTTTTGTATATTAATAAAGTTCTACAACAGAATTATAGCCTTCCATAATTATTGTTTTATAGGCACGTAATACCTTCAATGGATTATTAAGTTTATGGTGGGAAGGCATTTTGTTTGTACTTTAAGAACAAGTAACTTCAAAGAGATATATAAATACGAAAAAAATTATAAAATAAGAAAGAAGGGATTATTATTAATCTTTAATTGCTACAAGAAAAGTATTATACATAATATATATGAAAGGATGCACATTACGTAATCAGGTTTTTCAGACATACATAAAACTGAACTAGAATAAAGTTTCGAATTTTTTTATAACAAAAAGTTTTGAATAATACGATCCCAATTTCATAGTTTATTGGGCTTATATTCCAGATCCAAGCCCAAAATCTTGGATTTTGTTGGGCCGTCTGGAAAAACAAATAATAAATGCATTGCGCCCCGGTCAATCACCGAGAGAGTTTCTCAGGCCCACGCAAAGCTGGCTTGGCAATTTACCATTGGATGAACGCCACGTGCCTCGTGTCACGTGCATCGCGTGGAACGAGGAGCCATCCCTAGCTTTGGTAGGAGAAAAAACGGTTGCGATCGGACCGAAACCGCTGCGGCTGCCGGCAATGCCAGCCGTTTTCGTGGGTGAAGCGCCTATAAATATCACTCTCTATGTGTGTGTCTAAAGGTTAAAAAGGTTTACTAGGCGTTTCGGAAAGATCTTTTGGATGCATAAGGTTGAGACCCCACTCAGCCGAGCCAAAATCTTGACACGTCAGCGAAATCCAACACCGGTTGTGGCCCAAAAACAAGCCAAATCCATTACTTGAGGCGTGCCAAGAGCGTGCACCTCCGGTGAGCACCACAACGGCTCCTCCGCCTATGCTTTGTCATTTTCTTTCACTTGATTCTATAGACTGCATTTATGCTAGAGTAGTATGAGCAGCCGTTGTAAAAAAAAAAAATTTGAAAATATTTTTTAAATGTTTGATTAATTCATGCTCTTATACCTTTGCAAAATATTATAGAGGTTCAATTACGGAAACTACTCAATAGGAAAGAAATGAGCAGTTTAGATTAATTGAGCCTCGGCAATGTTTTTGATGCTTTTGGACACTCCTTTGTTTGATTTGATTTTTATTTTTATTTTTTTTTCAGAATCCACAACCTATGACTTGGTCCATATGAGTCATTTAGTGCTTTCAGATATCAACTTGATCTTAAAACCTTTGATGGGTCCATGATCAGAAACTGGGCAAAATATTGAGGTTCAGTGATAGAAACTGCACAGTAGAAGGAAAGGAGCAGTTTACTTTTTGGGCCTTGAGTATGTGTTTGTGTCATTGTCAACTAGTCCTTTTCCTTTTTACGCAGTCATTGTCATTGTCATCTAATCAGGACCCAAAGACAAATATGGCCATTTGTAGGCCCGACTAAAATATTTGATCATGGAATTTTATTTTATACTTTAACGAGCAATTTATATTGAAAATGCATTTAATGGATATTTTTTGATACATTCGGGCAGCATCGTTCTCAAGCTCGCCCAATACATTTTTCAAATTTATTGATGCCTTTAAAGTAATGTTTTGGTTCGATATTATAAACTTCTAATAAGATAAATGAGTGGTTTATGTTAGTTGTGGCTCTATATTACCTTAAATTTTTTTTACTCATGATCTTTCGGCAAAGCTAAAATATTGATAAAGCTCAAATATAAAAACTACTTATAGAAGAAAATGAGTAGTTTATATTATTTGCAATCTCATCAATTTTTTTTTTATCTCCAATGCCCTTAGATGATCTTTGAGATCTAAAGATTCATCATCATCAATAAGCCTAGTTAACTTATCAATGAACTCTAAACGGTAAGATAATATTTAGTGTATTTTAATAAATTGGGGAATACTTTTGGCTGATATTGTTTCTAAACCTATTTACAATGCAATTCATTATTATTGATGTACTTGAGATAATGTTTCTGTTCAATCACATGAACTGCTTATCAGATAAATAAGTGGTTTTATATATATTGATGGTGCCTCAACATTATGTTGGAAAATTTTAGTCTATAATCCTGAGCCTAGCTAGACTATTGATGAGATTTAAATATAGCATCTGCTTATAGAAAGAAATGAGCAGGTTACATTGTTTGCATCTCATCAATATTTTATCTCTAATGCCTTTGGGTGATTTCTGAAACCTAAGATTCATCATCAATGAGCCTGGTTAATAGATTGATGTACTCTAAATGGTATGGCATGATATTACTGAGATTTGGTGATATTGCACTTGAATAAAATTTTGAACCTAAAATTTTTTGGTGATACCTCAACAATCCCATCACCTGGAGGATGGCAGAAGGTTGAAACAGGCTCTCCTATAACTTGACCTCTGAACGGCATTCAGACCACACCGGATAAAACTTTTTCCAAGATCCTCTCCTTAGATTGTGGCCGTACCACCGTCACTTCCAAGTCGGTGCCCGACAGCATCGAACCGACTTGGCCATCGTGCGATGAGAGCCACCCAAAAACACAATTATTACTTCCGGGCGGGGCAAAGCCCCTCTCTTTTCTTTTCACCACTCCGAAAAGCTCTCTTTCTCGGCTTGGATGCAAAAGGGGCAGAACGAGATCTCCCCTCGATCTCGAGTCCTTGTCGTGTCGGGGGCGTGGATCCTCTGCTGGATTGCGTGCCGGAAGGGTGGCGTACTGTGGGTCAAATGCTCGCATCGGGATGGACGCAAGTTGCACAGCGTGAGCCTGTTTGGGAGAGAGGGAGAGAGGGAGAGAGAGAGAGAGGGAGGGAGGGGCTGTCATGGTCCACAGTGGGTGGGTTGGGTAGTGGTGGTGGTGGCGGTGAACTCACGGAGGCTTTGTTTCAAAGGATTTTGCTATTGGTTGGGCTTCCATCATCAGTCTCATTATTGTGGTACCCTCATGCATCATGTCGTTTGTCTAGTCAGATCGAACATGGGGATGATTGAGACTGAGAAAGGCAATCATGCAAATATCCAAATGTCGTGCAATTTTTATGGTAAAGTTAAACATGAGGATGATTGGGGTCAAGTGGAGACAGCCACGTACACAATGTAGCATGTTTTCGGTAACAGTTTTGATGGGAAAAAATTTGGACCATCCAACACATATGATTAAAGCATTTGAATCTAGCGGCAGACGTGATTTCGGTAAGCATGACCTCGGCAGACATGATCTCGATAATCATAACCTCGGCTGGCATGACCTCGGCAGGTGTGATTTCGGTAAGCATGACATTGGCAGACATGATCTTGGCGAGTATGATCTCGATAAGCATGGTCTCGGCTGAGCAAAACCCAATTGACCTTGAGGCCAAGAAAGATCTAGTCAGAAGCTGAGACCGTCCCCGACTTCACCAACAGTCAAACCGGTCTCTAAATCAAAGCGTCTGCCTAAAGAAAGGGTCACCAAATCCTCCATAATCAAGATCAAATCCTGCAGTCTCCGCCACAATAGCTGTCAACATTTGAATCCTTGCAATCTCAACCGATTGCCAGCTAGCCTGAAATTCCGTGCCATCTAAGATAATTTATTTAACCTAAGATTTGCACAATCACATGCGATTGCGAGTAACCGCTACACCCCCTCCTATAAAGAGGGAGAGACTCCGGGGAGAGGGGTATCTTCTCCCTTCCTCAGAAAAGATCTCTCCGTTAAAATATCTAAAAATTTCTCTTTGACTTAAGCATCGAAAGGCCTTCGCCGGATCCCCCGGTCCAGGCTTTTTGCAGGTCTGCCGGAGACAGCTAACCGCCACTGCCTTGCAGCAGAAGCTCCTCCTCCTGATTCGCGGTCACCCCGGGTCTGATTTCCAGCAATAACAAGTTTGATTAAAGGGAAGTAGATATGTGTCGGATGGTCATAGAGGATTTGCTTAACACCTCATCGGGCAGTTTTTGAAATCGATATGTGAAATAGTTTCTAAGCTACTATTACGTACTCTCCTGTTTCTTTTTTTTTTATATAAATAGAATATAACCTCAACATATAAAGATATAGAGTGAGGAGCAAAAAAGTGGGTCGACATTAAATATTTAACTTTTTTAGGACAAAAATGAGAAAGATTAGATAAAGATGTTTAAATTATGCATTTAATAAGGGGCATGAGTCAACATTCAGCATAGTTTTACTGTAGCAAATACAATGGCATATATGGATGAGTAAGCACATTTTAAATAAATAGTTTGCTTATTGCATAAGTTGCTACTACCAAGGTAGTGAAAAGGAACACATGCATGCATGTCATTGGTGATTTAGACTATGATTAGACTATAAAAGGTGAGTAGAAAGAGAAAAGATAATTAGCCACCTGGCTGCATAGAGTAATCCAACTAAGGTACATGAAATATTAAGTTTAAGTAGTGATTTGAAGATATTGCTAGTGTGATCGACAAGGTAATTATGATGTCTCTAATCATCTAATTACGTTCAAGATTGCTGAGATCATTCAGTTTGGTGCATGATAATTTATGTCGAGTAGAAGAAGAATCCAGACTCTTGTGCTTTTATGAATGAGAAATGGTCTTACGACTAAAAGCAAAAAGCACGAAATCTCTATGGCCTAAATATGAATTGCTTCACATGAAAGTAATCATTAGAAACAACATCATATGATAGATGCAAATCTTATTTTCTATACTTGTTCAAAAGGAGGATGTATAATTATTGGGCCGGCCTTTTTGACGATGTGACAATTGGATAATGGAACCAAAGAGATGAGCAGATAGTCTTATTACTACACCAAAATAGAATAATAATATTATTTTGGATTGTAATATTAGACATGACAACTTGTGCAAGCGATGTAGGAATCCAAGATGTTGTGTTACCTAGCAAGCTTGTCTATAATCCATCAGTTGCGCCTCGAGTACAAGGTAATGGTTCAAATCTTGGTATTGCCATTTTCTGCATATTTATCCTAAATGATTCTCATAGATCATAGCCCCATTTATAATCTTACAAGAAAAATAAGTACAGGGTTTATTTGTCAGGGAATGAATGCAAAAATGATACTTGGATGGATGGAAAGTTGCTTTAAATTCCACCAAACCTGAGGAGGTAAAAGACTAGCTAGTGCTGCACTATGTCTTCTTTCCACTCTCCTATTGCTCAATTGTATGAATAAAACTAAATCTACAAAGTCAAATGGAAAGGAAATCCACATTTCTGCTCAAAACTTGTGGTTCTTGGAAGCAACAAAAACGAATCAGTTCTCCAATATAGGAGCCTCATCATTCGAAAAAGAAAAATGGGCTAATGCCCTCATTAGGTATATCATAGTAACTCTTTTGTTGTGCCGAGATGTTCCTTGAGAAAAAGAAATTTCTTGTGCACAGGGGAAAAGAAAGAATCTTTCTTTCTAACTACAAACAATCAGATTTATTAGAATTATCCATGTATCAATGGACTGGTAATGCATCCGCCAATCTCCTCCTGATGATTTAGATTTCAACTTGTTAATTTATATTATGGTTTTCGATCTTGGATTATTCATCAGAGGTGGCTATCGTTTTGACCACTCAAATAAGAATTTCTACACGAGCACTAAATCTGCTGTCAATTTTACCCATATGATGCTATCTTCCATTTGTGTATGGTATTGCCCCCAAGATAAAGTGATGCCAAGGAATGTGCCATAAAGGAGTGGATGTAATTTTTTTCAAAAAAAGTTTGGTATCAATGCAAAAGGCAAATCTCAAAACCACAAAAATTTGCGTGTACTTCAAAGGAAAAAAAAGAGAGGGGCCATATGGGTCATATCTAGTCAAGAGGTCAGATCCACAAGCACCATTCTAACGTATTACAGTAGATTTGGACCCGGCCTTGGCCATTTGTATAATGGTCTAATGTGCTTGTTTTTGTCCAACTCATTCATGCATTTGCCATTCCTAGCCGGCCTTCTTTGACGCGAAGAGAAAAGAAAATGATATACCATGAAGATCCGTGTAGGTATGTATATATATATTTAGTTTCATACCGCCGATGCACACGATAGGTTTTGAATACTGGTGTAAGATTAAAAAATTAAAATAATATATTCTGACTAGTTGCGATAAAAAAAAAGGAACAAACGAAAAACATTGAACAGAGAGCATATATCTTGGGAGTTCTGCACGGGGAACTTCCAAATCTTAGTGTTCGAGGAATATTCATTTCTGTAGCTTGCCATTAAGCGGTGACCATGTTCATGCACGAGAAGTGAAATCGATTGCAAACGGGAGTTGGTAGACAAAATCTGTACTAATGATACTGTCTCGTCATCATAAAAACATTGCATAAAAATTGACTTGCAATCTAGTTTTGTCCCAATCAAGAGCAGGATCTTGTGGAAAACGTGGTAGAGTTAATTTGTTTCTCTTTTGTAAGTAGTGTGTGAAGTATGTTGCATTATGAGCTAGATTTAACGCAAGGGTGATATAAAATAAGGAACAGGCTGAGGAGAAACCATGATGGATAAAGCACCATCTCAACTCAAGATTGAACGTTTTTTCCTTTGGATAAATTAACATAGTGCCTAAATAAGAAAAGATAATAAACAAATACATCCTAAGCTGGCTAAAAGTTCCAAGCCCCAGCCTTGCCTACTGTAACTGTGGGGCGTCAGTTGCGTTGGTGAATATGGAGTTGCAAGGATAACATTGCGTTAATACTAACTTGCTTGGAATCTTTCTTATTTCGGACTGTTTTCGTTTCATGTTTCACGGTGGGATGTGTTGGTCTAGTAACATGCTTACTGAAATATTTAAACTGCATGAAATTTTTTTTAATAATTATTATAAAATAGGAGAAAAAAATATCTATTATATGAGGTGTGAGAGGCACGCCAGGAGATGCACTCTCTTAAGGCTGTTGTTGCCTTTCCAAGTGTAAGTATTGGCAGTCAGCGACAGCTCCAAGATACAATCCAAATAGCTCACAGCAGACCTAACCTATAGTGCACGTCTATAGTATGCAGTTTATCTAATTTATATCGGTTGTCCAAAATATAAAATAATATATGTAATTGTATAAGAGAGAATGATGGTAGGGAGAAACTATGAGAGCAAGAAGAAAATTTAATGTATTTTCTCCTTTTTGGTGCAAGAAAGGTTTTTTATAATTCAACCATAACAGTTGAATACTTATTGTTTCATTAAAACCTTAATGAAAGATAATGAAAAATTTTAAAACTTTCAAATGAAATTTAAAATATCTAGAGGTTACAATATTTTTTTTAAAAATTTTTTTTGAGAGTTACAAATTATTTTTATTAACACTTCTTAAAAACTTTAAAACACTTTCAAATTTCAACAGGTTGCAAGGTTAGGAGTATGCCCATGCTCTTTTTTTTTCTTCTGTTTTAGCTTGGCTTTGATGTTTCATGTTACTAATTAATTACCTTTTATCAATTAATGTATTGATTGAGATCTTACAAAAATCTCCGATCCGAACAAACAAAATGTCTAATCGCAATAATTCTCATTGATTACCGAAGCAGTGATTTGGTCATGATCAATGCGTAAATCAGCCATCCATCATTAATGATCTCGTACCATCTACCATGCACACATCATACGGATTTCCCATGAATGCCATGTGCCTCGGTTCACAAATCGTTCAGGCCTTGTTTGTACAAATCCCGAGGCAAGATCCTGTCGTCTAGAAATCTTGACGAGAGAAAGAGTGACTGAAATAATTTCAGTGCAACCGCTGCAGTATAGTAAATATGGTAGCCAAATGACATAAACTCTAAGGATCATTTCACCATCATGAGTTATTTTTTATTATCCGTTCTTCAATTTCAAGAGTCAATTATAATTCCTATTATACTTGGTACTATGACCAAATTCGCAATTAGATCCTTACTTTTCTAGCTAAAAGATCATGGATATGGTCAATGCGGATTAGAATCCAAAGCTATAGAGCTTGGCAGGTAATTATAACTTATCGATGTTACAAGCATCAAGGCGTAGATTTTTAGAACTGCAGTATTCAAAAGAATTGAACCTAAAATCTGCACCCTTTTGAGTTTATGAACCATAATTTATGAATAAATAGCATATGGGCGGCTGCACGCTCCTAGTATTATCAGAAACTGATTGGCTACCGTATAGAGCGGGTTCAGGGTAGCCATGAAGCCCTTTTGGCCGTCCGGTAACGCGGATCATTGCGGACCCATGAGAGTCAGATTTTAGGACTCCTTTCCAGGGCGGTGCTACAGAGCATTTCCCAAGAGGACCACCGACCCCACACGCGTGCGCACAAATACGCCCTTCCTTTGAAATGGTCCAACTCGCACTCGCACGTGCAGTCGCTGTATTTTTTCCCTCTCGCCGATTCCTTTTCCTCGTGGATTGTGTGACGTACATTCCCTCCAGCTTAGGCGTTAAGATAAGAACTGGGGCAAACAAACAGAGGCGCGGGCGATGTGACGCGCAAAGGCCGGCCCACCACCCCCCGGGGCCAGGTGGGCCTCCTTTTTCACCGCCCTCCCCGCTGGGCCCGTCCGAATCCCAAGCCGAGATGTCGCGGCCCAATCCCCCGGCAACGCGTGGGAGGCCGCACCAATGGAGACGCGCGCTCTCCCTCTGGCTTTCGAAAGGCTTGCGTCGCTGGGCTGGTAAAAAAGAGATAAATTATATAGCGAGAGACCCATCACCGCACGCCTGGCTAAAAGGGGGAAACAGCGACCCAGGCTTTTCGTATTCCGAATTCCTAATTTCTAGCGACTTGTTTTGAGGTGAGAAGGGGATTGGACGAGGGCTCTCTCCCTCGCTCACTCTGGGGGGCAAAGGGTAAAGCAGCGGAGGATGGGATGCTCGTTGTGGATCGTAGGGTGGGGATTGGTCCACGAGGGCGGAGATTCCGCGGGTGTCGTCATAAAGGCGCGACCGGGACGCCTTTGTCCGTCTCTCACGACGCGTGGATCGCCCTGGCTCGCGTAGAATGCCGGAGCGCATTACCAACCAATGCTCCAGCAACTAACATCACACACTCTCGCAGCCTAATCACATAGCTCTCGCGTTTATTCCTGCTGCTATTCTTCTACGCGTTTGCTTCCTTTCTAAAGTTCCAAAAGATGGTATATTGTTCTCCAGTGTGGTGCGTGTGGGCTGGCACACAGGAAGGGGGGAAGCCAAAGCCCAAAGGCTAGCTGCAGGGAAATATTTGGGATGGAAATAGCACGGAAAGATAGATAGATAAAGAAACTGGACTAGATAAACGAGAACAGGCCGATTAATTTGAACGAGCGGAGAGAGAATGAGGAAGGGTGCGAGTCGGGACACGGGATATTGGGCTGGCTGGCGTCAGAAGTCGGTATCAATAGCTAAAGAATTCGAGAAAGAGGGCCAAGAATATGTATCGGGAAAGGGTGCTGCTGTCACCAATTCACTGCTAGAGAGACACTATTGGAGGAATTAAGCAAAGCTAAGCTAACTATAAGAAAAGCAACAGCAACTAGGGAATAATTAAGCAAAGGATGCAAGTAGAGCTGAGCGAGTGATGTGGAGAGCGTGTCTTTGACAGTAAGATTAAATCGACAATATAAAGCTGGAAAGTAAAAGATGGTGCGATCGTGGTGTGGTGGTGGAGGCCCCGGACGGCTAAAAGGTTCTCCCAGCGAGTAAGTGAGAGGGGAGAAGGCCTTTTCCGCACCTACAAATACCACCGCGCCCTCGGTCGTTTCTTATCGGCCGGCCTCTACCGGGAACCCGGAGCCAGACCTCGAGGAGAACGAGAGCGAGAGAGTGGAGGAGAGGAACTGTTGTTGGTCTCGGCCCTTCATCTCTTTCTCCTTCCATCGATCGACTACCAACCAACCAACCAAGTGCTTCTTGGACTCTGGATGCTGCTATCCTTGTTTGAGGTAATTAAACACTTATCGCTATTCCACATCCACCCACTGGTCTATCCTTCTCGCGACTAGTAGTAGACTACCTAACCCCTTCCTAATTTCCTACTACTATATTATTAGCTTTGAGACTCGACTACTCTCCTATCTTTTTGACTTGAAGAGTCCCCTGAGATCTCTTGGCATGACATCCTCCTTTTTAATTCCTTTCTTCCAGTGATCCATAATACCGTTCCAGCTCCTAACTTTGCGGGAGTCTCTCTCGGCCCAAAGATGTCGGTGGCCGTGTGCAGAAGCTCCTTCTCGCCCTTCGAGTCCATTCTCGCGCCTAACATTGCAAGAGAGCCCCTGCCAATCTCGCCTACAAATTGGCAGCCGCCGGCTGAGCAAGACAAGCCTAGCGAACCCCCGGTGGAGGCCGAGAAGGACGACGACCGGCCCGGGCAATTCGACATATGGAGCTCGATCCAATCCCAGAAGCCTAAGGAGGCCGCCACCGCCGGTCCCCCGGCCCCTTATGTCCATCCTCTGGTGCGGCGCTCATCGAGGCTGATGAGCCAAAAGAGCCTCGAGATCTGCACCGAGAGCCTCGGGTCCGAGACGGGCTCCGCAGACTTCTCCTCGTTGCTCGACGACCTCGGCTGCTTCTCTTCCAAGATTGAAGCGGAAGAGGAAGAGCACAACCAACCTCCAATCCACGAGACGCCAGTAGCAGACGAAGCAGAAGGGCCACGCTTCACAGTCGCCAAGGCGGTAGAAGAGCGGCGAGTGCAGAGTGGCAGGAAGGAGCTGGTTTCAGTGAATTACCACTGCTCTATTAGCAGGAGGTCGCCGCCCCGATCGTTTCCACCACCGCTCTCTTCCATCTCGCGGCGCGACGGGCCCTGCATCCACATGAGGCCGCACCGCAGCGACGGCCGGCTCGTCGTCCAGGCCGTGCCCGTCCCCTCCCAGAATTACCTCCACGCACAGCGCCAGAACGGCCGCCTGCTCCTTTCCTTCATTGATGCCACCTTCAATGACCCTGATGACATCGAGATCGACATCCCAGAGGTAACACAGCAAGAAGAAGATGTTATGGTAAGTCTGGCAAAAGAAGAAGAAGAGGAGGAGGAGGAGGAAACAACAGCAATGGCACAGGAAGAAGAGGGAGATTTGGAAGAAGAAAAGAATCGTGATGAAGGGGAGGAGGAGGAAGAGGAGGAGGAGGAGGAGGAGGAGGAGGTAGAGGAAGAAGTGGAAGTGGTGGATAGAGGGACAGTTGTAGAGGTGAAGGTCAGCACACAGCCCCAGCAACAGAGCGGGTCGATGAAGATGCAGCGGTCGTCGTCCTTCGTGATCAACAAATTCGTGGGCGCCGGCGAGACCCGGTGGGCCGAGAAGATGGCAGAATGCAAGCCTCCAGCACCCGACAAGCAACAAATCCAGCAATACCACCACAATCCCGGCACCGCACCAGCGGCACCCGCCCGCCGGGCGCCGCCAACGACAACCACGGCGGCTGCGGCTGCGGCTGCCGCCTCGACCTTCAGCACATCATCGGAGGGCTACTACAGCAACCACTACTACTCGTTCCACGAGAGGGGGCCGCAGGTCGGCGGCGGGCAGTACGCGTCGCCGGACGACCACAAGCTGCTGTTCACGTCGAAGCGGCGGAACCGGGGGGAGCTCCTGCACCACATGAGGAGGTGCAGCCAGCTGCGGAGGCCGCTCTTCATTTTGGAGCCCTGTTGCATTGCCACCACCTCCTGAGTTCCCGCTTTTCACCCATCCATCCATCCATCCAACCTTCCTATTAATTGCCGCCCAACCCTTCTTATTATCATATTATCCACTAAATTAATTGTTATTAAGATGGTCACAGCGATTGGTGGCACCCAGAATAACAGTGTATGCAAAGCCTCATTCTCTGCAGAGTGAGGGCTTTCTATGATCCATTGCAATCTGCGTGCTGTTTTCAATTACCATTGTCGACCCTTTTCTGTTTCGTGATTACCTCATTAATAGACCATTTCAGATGATGAGTCTTGTTGCTAATTAATCGATTAGCTGTTATTTGTTCGTCATCTTCTCTCTACTGAAACATTTCGGAGAAGGGATTACAGTGTTTCAGGGCGCTAATTCCTTGCTTGCTTATGTGCTATATCACAACACCGGCAGAAATGCCACGTAAAAGCTGGTCAGCTAGTTGTGCTTTGGTGGACTTTTAGTAGGTGGCCGGAAAAAAAAAAAATGTTTGTCTTCCCTCGTAAGTGTGCTAATAGAAGACTAATGTGGCCGACATGACATGGGAGGTAATATATTAAACAGATCTATTAATTGCGAGAGATTTTTTACTATTAATTTGATGGGAGTAGGTCAATGCATTAGTCTAAGGTGGGGACAGCCTGCCTCGACCGTACAAACAATATAAAATTAAGGAGGCCAGATCGGCCGGGTCGGCCGGCATAAGATCTAAGCCGGATTACATCAACATTTTAGCCCAAGTATTGGGGTCTGGTTGGATTAATTACTTGATCCAAAATTTAGAAACACCGGGGGTTAATTATGTTCCTCCCTAATTTTGTCCAACCTGCCTATGATATGTGCCTGCCAAAACTTTATGCGCGGTTTATTAAGTAGCTAAACAGACGTAATGTATCAGCAATCCAAGTCTCCAATAAATTGTGGAGACTTGCCTTTTTAGCCCTTTTTTGTTCTTATCTAGCTGCATTTAGACATTAATAAAGGCATAATCATACATTGGCGGCACACACTGGAAAAAAAAAATCTACCCATGATGAGAGAGACCAATTATTCAAAATAGAGAAATATATTTAAAAGTTTAATCAAATGTAATCATAAAAATAACTTTCAGGGAAAGTTTTAGTGAATATTTAAAGTATGGTCGCATTAGATTGTTTAAATCAGATCAAGTTAGCTTGGTATGGTTGAGAACTAGGATGTTGAAGTATTCCAAATAATTCTTAAATCAGAATTTGATTAGGCTAATTCTAGAGCCAGCCTAATGGCTCTAGAATAGTTTAGATCAAATTTTAATTATGTTATAAGATTTGGCGATTGAATTAACCAAATTGACATCATCAATACAATAGCTAACCGATGCAAATTATTGATAATGTTGATCACAAAATCTTAGAACTAGAAATGTTTAAAAACTTTAAAGTCTTTTATTTGAACATTTCCATATGGATGCTACATAAAGATAAATATTAATAGCCTTTTTTTTTGTGCAAGAATCTCACGTTAAATCAACATTATTTAATAGAAAATAGTCATACATTATAATATCACAACATGATACTCAAAAGTGAAATATCCACTTTTTTACATGTAACTTTTTCTAGAACATAATAAAAATTTCCAAAAATTAAGTATATTAAGCAGATTTATCATGCATGATATATGGTTAGTAAGCCAATTAAACCTTTTGTGTACCCTTCTAGTGCTAGTATCCTTCACGAAGATACATATTGCATATATGAATAAAATTGAGTTGGGATTCTCTCGGATTGGACTAGCAAATTAGGCTAGTTTGGCAATCGCGGCCATGGTGTGACGATGTGGTTGAGTCATCTCAGTATGGTATAATATCCAAGTACCGCTTGAGGTCGACTCATTATGATGGTTGCAACATTTACACAGAAGGCCATAATTGATAGGCCCCCTCTTCAGTTAAACCGTGGACTGGAGAGGTTCTGAACTCAATAAAGCTTGTCTTGTCAATAGTACATGTTGCTGGAAATTGGACCCGAGGGCAATCTTCGGTCGAGAAAAGGGAGCGGCGAGTTCTCACGGCGGGGCGGCGGTCCGTCGGCGAGCGGCGTCCTCCGTCTGGGGCGGTCGGAGAGAAGGGACGGCTGGTCCACGCGGCGAGGCGACGATCCGTCAGCTGGCGGCGTCCTCCGTCTGGGTGCCTGCACACGAGCCGGTGGCCGGGTTTTCCGGCGCCGGCCCTCCGACGCTCAAGTCAGGGAGGGGGCAAATAGTGTAGAAAGGAGATAAACAGTGTCTGTAGAGTGCATCGATCTTCCCCCCTCTCCTGAGAGGCCAAGGCTCCCTTTTATAGGCGAGGGTCGGTTTACCTGCGATGTAACAGGGCGAAGCCGTAGTACGGCTCGGCATGTCATTCGGGTCGGCGCACGGTCAGGCGAATCATTGCACTGATGTCGGCGATGAGGGCGTCGTACAGCCCGAACTAGCACGCTATCAGGCGAATTATTGCATTGGTGTCGGAGGTATGGCCGAGATCGGAGACTTATCATAGTTGACTAGACTCTGCTGGGCTGATTTGCCGTGGAGAGCTGAGAGTCCGTAGATGACAGGAGCCATGCGCATTTATTGTGGAGTAAGCCGGAGATCCGCATTTATTGTGGAGTAAGCCGGAGATCCGCATTTATTGTGGAGTAAGCCGGAGATCCGCATTTATTGTGGAGTAAGCCGGAGAGTTACAGCGACCATGCGCAATAAATGCCAGAGGGGCGTCAGGGTATGGTCCTCGGCCAGACCTCAGAGGCGCACGGCCGTAGTAGGTGGCTGACAAGAGTAGACCTCGAACGTCGGGGTTTTTCTTAGGTCGGAGGTCTCGAGGTCGGTCGTCTTGAGGTCGGGCGTTCCGAAGTCGGACGCCGACTTCGGCCGTCCGGGGTCGGAAGTTGTACGGCTTCTTAGAGGCATTTATGTCATTTGGGAAAAAATCTTATTCCTCCCAACACTACCCCCCGACTTCCGAGTTCGAGCGACTTGTGGGCTCGGACGTGGGAAGTGAAGTCTGTCACTAAGGTTGGGGGGCGAGTCTCGTCCGCCCCCTTGCGCTTCTCGGAGCTTTCATGGTGAAACCTGCGCCCTTTGGCGTCTCGAGGCTGCTTTATTCAGTGAGCTTATGATGAAGCTCGTATCATTACGCTTCTTGAAGCGGAGGTGGCGTCTCTTGAATCGCCAGGATCGCTTTACGGCGGATTAATGATGGGGGTCCTCGAGCTCGTCGAGGCGGTGCCTCGATCCCGTAATCGAGGCTTCTCGCTCATTAATGAGTGTGCCGTTACGGGGTTTAAAACGGACACGCGGCGTGACCCAAGGTCGGACGCTTCCGATTTCGTGTTACTGGATCATAATTCCGGAGAGGTGGAGGCCACATCGAGGCTCCACGTGTCCCAGATCTTATTAAATGAGGGGAGCGGGGCAGCGTCCGCTCGTTCCTCAAGACGATTTGATTTTGCGGACCCATGATGAGGCCCCGAGATCCGATGGGACAACGCTTTGATTTCGTACCCGATTTATTAATCCGGAGTGAATACGGTGCCTCGGCTTCCGAGGTCGACACGTGGCGCAACCCGATCGGGGGATGGGAACCGACCCCATCGATCTGGGCCGTCAGGGGGGTCTATATAAACCCCTCGAGGTTGCCCTAAAGGTCTTGTTTGGCTGCTTTCTTATTTTCGTTGCCTTTCTCCCTTGCTTCCTTTCTCAACCGAACCTTGCCGTCGGTGCCCGGAGCGATTTCCGGCGATGTCCAGTAGGTTCCTACCCCGTGATTGCTAGAGTTCCTCTCTTCTTCTCCTCCCCAGTTTCCATTCGCTGTTTTTAACTTTTATTTCGTTCTTCTGTGGGAATGGGTTTGGGTCCTGAGGAAGTGGGATCGAGCCTGTCGGGGGAGGAGTTGGAGCTGATCCGCTTCCGGTTCTTCTTCCAGCCCGGGTTTCGTCTTGAAACTGCGGGGCCGGAGGACAGGGTGACGCGGCCGCCCCCAGGTCGGATCGCGGTCTACCGCGAGACACTTTGGGCTGGCCTGCGTTTTCCCGCCCACGAGTTCGTGAGCCAGCTGCTGGCCGAGTACCAGCTCGTCCCGGTGCAGTTGGCTCCGAACTCGTGGAGGACCATAATCGGGTTCTTGTCCCTGTGCCTCGGGCACGGGATCCCGATCTCGGTAGGCCTCTTCCGCCGGTGTTTTCTGTTAAAGAAGAACCCGGCGGACGCAGGGTGGCTATACTTCGCCTTTCGGGGCGGTATGTCACTCTTCCAGGGTGCCCCTTCCTCGATTCATGAGTGGAAGGGGAAGTTTTTCTTCCTGGCGTCCGAGGCGCCTTGGGGGTTCGACCCGAGGTGGGGGGACCCTCGGTTGAAGACCCTCAATAAACTCTCCGAGCCCTCGAGGAGGGAGCTGAGGACCCTGGACTCCGTGCGAGCCCTCGGGAGGGGCAACGACCTGACCGAGCTCCTGCGGGAGGACGCCCTGGCGAGCGTAGGTCTGAGCTCGGCGCGCCCCGAGGGTAAGGGTGGTTACATTATTTTATTTTTTCTTCGTTCTTTGCTTTTACTGTCACTGGTCTGACACTTAACGAAATTTTGATTTCAGATATTCCCCGCCTGCCGACCAGCAACACATCACTTTTTTCTCGCCTGAGAAGGCGAGAAGCCGAGGTCGGGGGAGCCGCGCCCCAGCCTCGGAAGAGGGCGAAGACGGACGGCGCCTCTACGTCGGCCGAGAGGAGTGGCCCCGAGGCGGGGGCCTCTGCAGCCGAGCCGAGGCGGGCGCGGGTCGCCAGCGACGCGGGCCCGTCGGCCCTTCCTTGCCCTGCCCCCCTTGCCCAGCGGGGGGAGTCGTCCATGGCCCGGCCGCAGCAGCCAGAACCCGGGCTTGCCCGAGGCCCCGAAGCGAGCGGCTCCGGGACCTCGGGCTCGATCGTGCCGAGCTCTTCCCGGGCTTTCCGAGAAGAGTCAGTCGAGCCGGACTCCTCTATTCCCGAGGGGAGTTCAGCTTTTCGTAATGCCGAGGTCGCACGCTCCGTGTTGCGGCGTGTGATGCTCCCAGCGGACCGGGCCGAGTTCCGGAATATTCCGCTGGAGGAGGTCGTCAACGGCACCTACTGCAACACTGCCCGAGTAAGTTTCTTTCCTTGATTGCCTTGAGTCATTGGCGAGTTCATATGCTTTTTAACTCACGATATCTTCGTTCCTTTCTTTTCAGCATGTCCACGAGCTCGACGCCTTGGTGTTTATCGCCCAAGGCTGTCAAGAGGAGGCCTGGCGGCTCGGCCAACAGTTGGAGCCGGCCAAGAAGAAAGTCGCCGAGCTGGAGGCGGCATTGGCCGATGCCGAGGCTCGGAGGACGGCCACCGAGGCCGAGCGCCTTGCTATGGCGGGGGCGCTTGAGGAGGAGAGGGCGGCTCACGCCCTGACCAGGTCGGCCATGCGCGGTACGGAGGCGCGCTTGGGGGAGGTCCAGGCCGAGGTCGCGGCCCTCAAGTATGAGGACGGGGTCTCCCGCCTCTGGATCGAGCAACTTGAGGCCCGGGAGAGGAGGGCACTCGACCGAGCCGAACATGCTATGGAACTCTTCAAAGAGTCGCAAGAGTTCCGCGACATGTTGGAGGAGGAGACGGTGGACGGTTTCCTCCGGGGCTTCGAGAACTTCCGGGTGCAGATGCGTCGGTACTGCCCTCAGTACGACCTTTCGACGGTCCGTCCGAGGGAGGACCTGGGCTGGGGGTCCGACGTGGAAGCCCTTCCTGCCATCCTGACATCCGAGGCGGGAATATATGAACAAGACCCCACCGAGCCTTCGACGGGGGTGGCCGAGGCGGACAGTGTCATGGAGGCGGCTCCGGCGGCCGAGGTGGACGCCGTCCTAGGGGCGGTGCCCGAAGCTCCTGCCCCCGACCCCGAGCCTGTTCCGGATGAAGATCATGAGGTCATCAATGTGCCGGACGACCCCCCGGATGTTGCTCCCGCCGCTTAGGACTTAGCGTATTTTTCTTTTCTTTTTCGTTGTATCCGGGGTCGGCCCTTGAGTGGCCGACTTCCAATTTTGTAATTGGCCTTCTGGCCCTTTGTTAATGAAAAGATATTTTTGTCATTCCGTGTTCATCTTTCCCTCTGTTGTCGTGAATGAGGCTAGAGCTTTAGCTAACCGCCTCGACGACCTCTAACTTTGTATTTTAATTTCCGGGCTGCTTAACGAAGTTGCCCTCTTTTTCCGGGCTATGTCTTAGCCTTCTCGGGTTCCAGTCATTCCGACCAAAAGGAGCTCCGAGTCTTAGGTTTTTTAGAAAATTTCTCTAAGTCCTATAGCTCGGATCTGAGTGTCGTGAAAGTCATCACGTTTAGCCTTCAGGAAAATCTCAAGGGCTCGAGGTCGGGCCTTGGCCCTTTAAGTAAGACCAGACTAGGTCTATGCGTGCTGCTATTCGGGGAGTTTAGCCGGATTTCCGAACTCAACTCCGAACCCCTCGTAGGGAGCGCGGGCTAATAAACAAGTTATTGCCGAAGGTTTTCGTAGTTATCGTTCTCGGATTCTGCCGAGATTTCGGTGAGCAAGGCCAGGATTTCCAGAGATTGCCTTGGTACCCGTGTTTGGCTGGTACACTCGTGGCCGGGACCACTTTCTCAGCCGGACGTCGGAGTTTACGTAGAAGAGCCGAGTTGGGCCCTAATTTATGAAGCCTTTGTACAAATTGCGGAGACTTGACGAACGGAGCATACATAGCGTAGTTAGGGGGTCGGTCTTAAGCCGACCTATTGGAGAAGCCCGGCTTTGGGGCGTGATAAGACTCCAACGTTGAGATTCCGCTCAGCAGTATGTAGATAAAATTTGACAAGAAGGGCGTCTAGTTAGACGTACCTCTTGCATTCTCGGAGTTATGCTTCGCATGGTGGAGTAGGTTGCCTCCTTTCCTCGTCGACCTCCGGAGTCATTTTGACTTAAAGGGGGGCTCGGGTTTCTCACGGACCCAACAGCGCCCACCGAGGTTGAGAGGATTTGGCGAGGCTTTATTGAATTGTAGCTCTCTGCGAGGTCGAGGGAGTTTCAGACCCCATGGTAGGACCTCGGGCGTCTCAACCTTGGTCGAGGGATCTTGCGTCAGGTCGGCGAGTCCGTGGACGCTTTGCTGACCTGTGGTGCCTCCCGAGGTCGAGGGAGTTTGGGACTCTACGGTCGACCCTCGGGGCATCCCGACCTTAGTCGAGGGATCGTTCGTCAGGTCGGCGGGTCTGGGCACGCTCTACCGACCTGCGACGCTTTCCGAGGTCGAGGGAGTCTGGTTCTCTACGGTCGACCCTCGGGGCATCCCGACCTTAGTCGGGGAACAGCTCGCTTCGGGGATCGGGGATCGTCGACCGCTCCCGGGGGTCCACTTCGTGACGCCCCGGGTGGAGCCACCCTTTCCACCCCTTACGGCTTCTTTCCGAGGTCGAGGGAGTCTGGTTCTCTACGGTCGACCGCTCCCGGGGGTCCACTTCGGGGAACAGCTCGCTTCGGGGATCGGGGATCGTCGACCGCTCCCGGGGGTCCACTTCGTGGCGCCCCGGGTGGAGCCACCCTTTCCACCCCTTACGGCTTCTTCTCGAGGTCGAGGGAGTCTGGTTCTCTACGGTCGACCCTCGGGACATCCCGACCTTAGTCGAGGGATCGTTCGTCAAGTCGGCGGGTCTGGGCACGCTCTACCGACCTGCGACGCTTCCCGAGGTCGAGGGAGTCTGGTTCTCTACGGTCGACCCTCGGGGCATCCCGACCTTAGTCGAGGGATCGTTCGTCAAGTCGGCGGGTCTGGGCACGCTCTACCGACCTGCGACGCTTTCCGAGGTCGAGGGAGTCTGGTTCTCTACGGTCGACCCTCGGGGCATCCCGACCTAAGTCGAGGGATCGCTCGCTTCGGGGATCAGGGATCGTCGACCGCTCCCGGGGGTCCACTTTGTGGCGCCCCGGGTGGAGCCACCCTTTCCACCCCTCACGGCGCCTTCCCGAGGTCGAGGGAGTCTGGTTCTCTACGGTCGACCCTCGAGGCATCCCGACCTTAGTCGAGGTAGGAGAACGAGCCGAGCTCGTCTGGTCAGAGAGGACCGTGCTCATAGGTGGAAGTTGATGGAGAACGAGCCGAGCTCGTCTGGTCAGAGAGGACCGTGCTCATAGGTGGAAGTTGATGGAGAACGAGCCGAGCTCGTCTGGTCAGAGAGGACCGTGCTCATAGGTGGAAGTTGATGGAGAACGAGCCGAGCTCGTCTGGTCAGAGAGGACCGTACTCATATCTTGACGTCTCGAACATCCCTATAGCCGGGGCATCCCGACGTCTCGGGGCATCCCGACGAACCGGGGCATCCTGACCTTAGTCGAGGGAATTTCGCGCCAAGTCGATGTTTCGTCGTCCTGCGATTCTTCCCAAGGTCGAGGGAGTTTGGGACTCTACGGTCGAGCCTCGAGGCATCCCGATTTTGGCCGGAGAATCTGAGGATCACAGACGACCCAATATTAGAAGAGAATTACAGCCATCAAGATAAGAGAATTGTTTGCGAAAAGGAAGCTGAGTCCATTGTCCTGATTGTCTTGAACCCCTAGGGGTTTTACTGGTAGTACATTCGTAGATTCTCGGAGTTCCAGCTTCGCGGGATCAGGGTCCCCTCTAGGGACTTTAATTTATACGCCCCTGGTCGTTGTACCCGGGCGATCTGATACGGCCCTTCCCAATTTGGGGCGAGCTTTCCTTGCTCAGTCGGTTGAGAAGCCTCGGCTCTCCTGAGGACGAGGTCCCCCACTTTGAAGAGCTTGGGCTTGACTCTAGAGTTGTAGTATTGGGCCGTTCGCTGTTGGTATCTCGCCATGCGGACCCGGGCAACCTCTCTTGTCTCTTCGACGAGGTCCAAGTTGCTCCTGAGCTGGGAAGAATTGGTGTCGGGGTCGTAATGCTCCACCCTTGGAGAAGGCAGGCCGATCTCCAACGGGATGACGGCCTCAGTGCCGTATGCTAGGTTGAAGGGGGTCTCTCCCGTGGGCAGTCGGAACGTGGTCCGGTACGCCCAAAGGACAT